>NW_005054404.1:2319491-2345062 GCF_000277835.1 Geospiza fortis | reverse complement strand
CCAGTACTAAAACTGAGTAAGCACTTTAGAAACCCTGTCCAAGAAGTCTACCCAGCTACATGCCTACAGAATCACAGAATCTCAGAATCAACTGAACTGGGAGGGACACACAAGGATCACCCAAAGTCCAACTCCTGACCCTGCACAGAACAGCCTCAAGAATCACACCATGTGATGGGACCGTTGTCCAAACATTTTTTGAACTCTGGAAAGCATTCACTTCGCCGGTATTTTATAGCTTGAGGTCTGACATTTGCATTCCTTTGGCCAATAAATATTAATATAATAACATATTAGTTCGCTTTTTCTCTAACTTGGTGTATCAATTGCATTTGCTTTTTTCCACTGTAATTTTTCTGGGACAGATATACCTATTATTAAGCTAATACAATAAAACCATAAACTTCTCTATTATGTACTATACTGTAATCAATACCAAAAGTTTCAACTGTACCATGAAATCTATGAGTAATTCAAATTGGTGTAAAAAATATTTTGGAGAAACACTTGCCTCCAGAAACATATTTTTTCTATGGTATTGGCAAGAGATACAGAACCACCAGCTTAGAAAATAATTCATGTAACACTTTACATCACTAAAAACTTGCAGTGAAAAATCAGAAGGGATGGAAATGAAAGCAAAAAAATACCTGAGTCCAAAAAGCTTATGTATCATTTGACTAGCATGCACTACCCACATCAGCAGAAGTTAGTATGCTAAAGAGGCATTGTGGTTGTTTTTTTTAAGCCTTTGCCAAGAAAAACTTACAACTGGAAGTATCCAGCAGACTTCTAGGAGTCTGCTGACAGCATGTTACAGGCTACTACTATATTTATAGACAGCTGAGAAATATTTTTTTGGAAGACAGCTGCTAGGAGGCAAAATGTGCAGGAATACCTACCTTCTCTGGAAAATTTGTATGGGTAATTTGAACTTATGATTGAAACTCTTTTAAAAATGGCAGAATTTTCTTGCATGCAATTATGTCTCTTGTACAAGCCGGTATCCGTCATTCCTGTCCAGAGGATTCAGTATGTTTTGGTAATGATTTCTTTTTGCATGAACGAGACTAGAGATGGCTCCCTTCTTCTGTCCCATTGTCCTGCATTCTCTGCATTTAAGACTGTACATCTCATATTACTCAGCCTTCCACACAATGGAATGGAATCTACTTCACTTTTCAATAATTGTCTCAAATCTGCTAATTGATTTTCCTGAGCCCCAACCCTTACTTGTCTAAACTTTGATATGTAGAATGAGTCTTCCCTATTAATCTATTTTATCTGGGGAAAGGGAGCATTTTTTTAAAGAATGAAATAAAATAATTTATTGAGTTCTTTTGCAATAGGGTAGCTCTCCCAAGGGGAACAAAATCTGTCAAACAGGATGTGAGTAATTTCCTTGATAGTGATAATGGTATCCATAGAAAGAATGCCTGGAGATTTGGCTTTAGATTGATTCAATGATTATCTCCATGTGATTTTGCTTTCCAAACAAATAAAGACCTGCATCTGTATTTCCAGTATCTAACAAATGTCTTTGCATCTAACCATGAGAAAATTATTTTTAAGCTGTTTTCTTCCAGTAAAACCTTGATATTGTTAAAAATTTACAAGTAGCTATTTTTCCTCCTCTTCCTGTCCATGTGATGCTGCCCAAAGTAATCCCTTCTGGGTAAAATGGTCAGGCAGCTGTGTCTGCTGGCACCTGTTTCAGGTAGATGGGAGAAATTCTGTGGTATCTTTGATTTATTTCCTCTCCAGTCCTTTTCAGATTTCTGCAATTCAAGCTTAAGTTTTGACCGGTATTGAGTGTCTGGTAACAATAGTGTTTATTCATAGCCCATTTATTTTGTTATGTTGTGCCTAATTTACCACAACTGATTAGATGAAAATGCATCTAAACCACACATTTTTTTCAATAGTGAATTTTTGCCTTGGTTGTCCTGCTTAGAAGAGCTTTAATTTATTCAGTGTCTCTTTCTTCCACATCGATTTGTAAATGGCTATCAGTGTTCCAAAGACCTGTTATTTACAAGGTACTTCTGTGCAGCAGGCTCCAAGCTGGTTAGGGCCCTGTGGCAGGCTGAGGCTTAACAGTAGCAATTGTGGAGTCATGATGAGACAGCAAAATAAGTTTCTGTCTTTGCCTCTCGAACCCTAGCTTATCTCTGTAGCCCCATAGGTCACTTTTCCCCTAACCCTTACTATTGGACAAGTTTGGATCCCCCTATACCCTATAAAAAGGGGCTGGTTTAGCCCATTTGGCAGAAGAACAGCTGTCGCTGGAACCCTTCACAGACCCCTCAATAAACCATTGCTGTGGAACCGCCAGGACCTCTCTTCTCCTCTCTCTCTCATCTGCTTCTACCCCTAGCCCTCTGGCACTTTGGCAAGCACAAGCTGAAATCCTAAGAGAGCTGATAATCACTAAAGAGCTGAAGTCCACTTAGCTTGCCAAAGGTAGCCACGGCTTTGAGCGGCATGGGTATTTGGGCACTCTGTCTCCAAGAGGGACTGAGTTATCCCGATAGGACTGCCTTGCTCGGGCATAAGCCTAATCTGAGGACCAGGAGTCCTTCACTTCTGGACTAGCTGGCCTTTACCTCAATTACTGCCATGCTAGGTGGTTTTGCCTTCTCTTTTCTTCTTTATTTTACTTTGTGTTAAGTCTTTTCTTTCTCAAATAAATTCATATTTTTGTTCCTATCCTTCTGGCACCTATTTTTATTGAATACTTGATGCTGTTTAGCCAGAAACTTTCTATCAGTAACTATATAAAAAACTTTATCTTTGATTTGGTACCTAGAAGGGTTCCAATTTCCTCATCAGTCCATTCTTTCTGCAACTGTCTTTAATGTCAAAGTAATTTAACTTAAATTAAAAAAAAAACCAACAACAAAATAAAAAACCACTACTAACAAAAAAAGAATGCCAAAAAACCCAACAAACAAACAACAACGACAACAAAAAGCCCAATGAAAACAAAACTGTTGCTACTATTTTACTTTTGACTGACAAAACAAAAAAATTCTTCTTTAATGGAGGACTCTTCTTAGCTTGTCATCCTAAAACAGTATGGTTTGTTCAATCATACCCTCTCATCTTCTTGATAACCAAATTAAAAATTCTCTCTGAAAGAAAATTGTTCTCCTCTCTTATAGAACTCAAAGATTAATTCAAAGAACTCAAAGTAATTGCTCCCATCAAGACTGACTCTTGTGTCATCACCTGGAAAAGGCAGCACCAGACGCAGGAGTTGGCAAACAAACTGATAAATTCAAACCAGTCACAGAACGCACTGCCACTTACTCATCCTAAAAGGGAGACAGATGGGAGTCAGGGTGTAAGGAGGTGTGTAAAAGGCTGGTAAAGAGTTGTTCTGAGAAAAGGGAGAAGAAATTAATATGTTGGGAAAATGTGGGAGGCACAGCTCTGTAGCTGGACGGACTTGGCTTCCCTGTGGAGTTATTTGGGATTTAGCTGTCAAGTGTTTAACTTCCTGTTCTTCATAATTTTTTTGTCTTCTTCAGTAAGAGAGCAGGTAAGCTTGAGAACAACATGAGGTGAGGTAAGATGTAGTCCTCATCATGAAAATAAAAAAAAATCAGATGTGAAGTGAGCATAAGAAAATGGAAAGGATAGGGGAGAAAGGTTATTTTAAAAGTAATAGAGAATATATAAATACATTATATGATAACCAGCTGACCTACCATACTTTAGAAAGTTTACTTTTATGAGGTTGGCAGAAATTTTTCATCAGGAATGTTATCTTTTCTATCTGCAGCTGTAGAGGAATGACAACCAAACAACTGAAATTCCCCTCAGGATACTGATAGTTCTATAGTTTTTAATAGTGGTTTCTTTCAAGTTTATTAGTAGAAGTGACTTTTTAGAAGAAATTTGTAAGATGAGAATATTGTAGGTAACATAAATTATATAATGAGTTTTCAAGTAAATATTATTTTTCTGAATTTATGTCTATGATATAAAAAATCATTATATGAATTTTTCATCTAGTAGGAAAGTAACAGCTGAGAAAACGAAATGAATTTTTAACTCATGCTGTGACATTACACGAGAAAAAATCTTGAAGTGAATATTCATTGTGTTGGATGAACAAAACATTGAATTTTTTTACTATATGCAATTCAACAGCAAAGAAAAAAAAATTTTTTCTCTTGAGATTTAAAACAAAATTTAAGAAATCTGTTGCTGCAAACCATGGGCAAGCTAACCAAAATGTTGATTTTGTGCAGAATCATTTGAGTATATAGTTATAATTAATTGCTATGAACTTGAAAATAAACACTGAGAAGCTCAAAGGATAGAAACAGCAGTGTTACTTAGAAGCTTATGTTTCACTGACTTTCAAAATTATGTAGGATAGCATTTCATTGGTTTGGCTTAAAAAGTAGAGCACAAAAATCTCTGTTTGGTGTGGTTTCTACCATTGTGTGATGTACACTAATTACAAGAATATTAATTTGAGTAATCTCATTTTGCTTCTCTTATCCATACACTTACAATAGAGTGAATGTGGTGATGGGACTTCAGATGCAAAATCTTGAGTGTCTTTTTTTCATCTCTCTTCCAAGCCCCCACTGGTATGGCCTTCACATTCACAATCAGATGCCAAGATAAGGGCTCAGGTTGAAGATATCACTGCAATTGCATGGGTAAAGGATGGTCTCAGTAAAACTACAATCAGAGACACTTTTTACATCAGAAATAGGTTGGACAGAACTGAAGGACAAAAGAGGCAGGAATGATACGTGCTTGTACACTTATTTCATGTTCTTACATGCAGTAGCTTGTAACCCTAAAGACAATGAAAAAATCTAATGCTCCTAATGTGTCTTTTTAACTTGCAAATTTCAGACAAGGTAAAAGATCAATAAGCCTGACTTCTCCCTGGTGTATCATGGGCTACATTTCAAGCAATTTCACAGCTTACTAAAGGAACAACTCCTTGTCACCCCTGGCTATTTTTGTTATTTCAAGACATCTACCAGAACCACCTCACTTGTAATTTCTTGACATAACCTTTTTCAAACAAAAGCAAAACCAACTGAGTAATTCAGCTCAATGAAGAACAAAACTTTCCTAGTCATAATGTGTCTAGACATTTCAGACATTTTCCCCTTGGTTTCAGACTTCTTATATTCTTCTGGAGTAGTAATTCTAAGCCCACCACCCAGAAAATAGCATTATACCAATTATATTTTTGCATGGTTGTATTTGCATGACACTTGCTGATCTGTTTTCCTCAATGGCTTGGGCTTTCTTCTACACTTTTGAAGTATTTTAAGCATGGAAAGGTAGAATGTTTGTGAGAATTGCATAAAGCTTAAACATTGGCTTTGCTTCTCCATTTCTAATGAAAGTTGTCAGTCTGCAGATTTTCTTGTGATTGAATTCTAATTTTATGGCAACTTCTCAGAGTTTTTCCCATGATTTCTCAAATATATATTCATTGTTGGGTGCTTTCAGAGCAAGATGTTGTGTTGTCATAGGAGAAAACACTGATGTACTATGGTTTTTGGGGTTGCATTTAATAAAACTTGATGGCTTGGCAACTTTGCTTCAGTTATTTCAGCTGTAAAGATTCCTCTCCTGTCATAAATGATCAGTAACAAGTGTCTCTAAAAGCATTACATCTCTATATTTAGATTTTTTTTTCTTTTCAGGAGCTTTTTTTAGGAATTATATTTCAATTTAAATATACTCAATGTTTTTATACCCCCATCTTTATATCTTCTGATGTAGCAACCACAAAATGATGTAGGATTAAAAGATAGAATTTATTAGTCTGAATTAATTTATAAATGCTTTTCTACATGACATGCACTTGTTCACTCAATTTATTTGTGAGGAAAAGCTCAAAAGATGAGTTAAAACTATATTAAGTCTAATTTGCTTAAAAGATTCATTCATGTATTACAACACTTTATCAATATTATTCCAACTCTGGGTAATTCAAAGATCTCTCTTATGCAAACTGCTCTTCCAATAAAAAAAAAAAAGAGATTTTCTCTTTAGAAATATTTTGCTACAAAAATAATGCCTCAATTTTTGTAAAAGCAGCTGTTATTTGAGGGTGCATAAATAAATTTATTAGCTGCAGACAATCTATTCCAGCACAACATTTGTTCACAATTTCCAGATGTGGTGAAAAGATCACAAAACTAAAAGTTTTCCAAAAATACCCTCTTTAACACAACACAATATGTAATTTCCCTCTAGAATGTCATGATTATTAATAATGAATATAAAGCATGTATTTTTATCCTTAAACTTCCTTAACTATCCTTAACTATTTTAAAAAATAGTTATCATTTTGGGTTCAACTCTGACCATGTATAGGAAGAGAGGATAACACAACTATTATTATAGCATCCAGTACTATATCTGAACAAAGCAAAATGTGCTACATTGTTCAATTTTAATACATTTCTTATCTTCTCATGAAACTTAAGTCATTCTCCTATCATATTCAGACAGAAATATTCATACACAAAAGAAGACACCTGCTTCATAAGAGGTCTGCTCTAGTGCTTTGTTAATTTGAGAATATAGAGATATCCTAGTATATATCTAAATATACCCCTTGGAAATTTCAGAATTTCTTTTTTCAGTTTTCAATTGTTTTTAAAACAAATCCTGCTAGTTTATGAATTTCAGAAAAATTTAAAAGTTTTCATCAATTTTGTATTGTACTGCTCAAAGTATGAAAGGTCCTGGTAAAAAACCTAAGTGATATCTTTTCTTACTCAGGTTATATGAAGAATATCTGACCTTGACAGTCCTTTTCATTTTGAGGAAATATATAAATAAACTGAAATAAAGAATGAAGTATTATTGTATAAGTGCTATTCACAAAAATGTCAAAAACCATATTACTCCGATATGCTAAAACTGAATTTGGACTACTGCAGTTCATCAAACAGTGAAAAGAAATAATTATTTTTGTTTTATTGACAGGATTGTAAAGATTTTTGCAAGCTCTGTGCAATTACCTTCAGAGGCATTTTGACCCAGGAACTGAAGAAAGTATATTTTTTTCTTTACTGAAGCAGATGCTGCATATTAAAATTCACAGGAAAAAAAAGTATTTTCGGAATATTGTGTATGTCAAGTTAATTTTGCTTAGTAGAGGATTCCTAGGACTGCTGTTTAGGAACAGTCTAATAGCTTTAAAGAAGGCATTGTTACCCTATGTTTTCAAGCACTAGTGATTTAGGAATAGACAACTGTGAGAGGAATTTTAGTATGAGGGCAAGGGAGTAAATATTATTTATAAGCAGCTAAATCTCCTGCTGTGCTGGAGAGATGGCATCTCCAGACACTAATGCATGACCTAATGTTGCTATAAGCATCAGTATTTTCCAGAGCTATTGTCCATCTGTTTACAGTCAAAGTCTAAACAGAATGCTGCTTCCAAATTTATTTAAAATGTATCAGTGATGAATTTTACAGAATTCTATGAAAGGCTAAAAAATTAAGATTTGTGAAGTGCCAAAGTATTTCAAGGTCTGAAGAAAAAAATGTGCATTTTATAATCTGTCAGTTTAAGGCAGTTATTTGAAAGTTAGGCAGAGGTCCTTCAGCAGAAACAACATTTAGCTAAGACCAGCACTAAACACACCCACCCAAACTGACAAGGACACTCAAAATACTTTTTTTTCCCATCTCATATTGCCTTGTGTTCTATTTGGCAGAATGTTATTTTATATATATAATGTCATTATATATTTAAATATAATAATGTTATTTTATAACTGTATCATTTCTAGGATGACCACTTTTAAATGGAAACATTTAATATCAGCTTCAAAGTCATAGTAAGACTTTAAACAGTTTTCCTTTTGTAATAACTTTCCAGTTATACTGTGTTAATGGGACATTTTGCTTCAAGTGTAAGCATGATAAAGCAGGAGTGAAAATAAGAAATGCATGGTTTACTTATAAGAGATTTTTGATCATTTTTGATCATTTGGCTCAGTGTGTCATTTGACTGAATGGTGTATCTTCTGCCACTGTACTGAGTCTTTTCTTTCCCAAGGAATCCTCCTTTTTGAACTTTTGCCATTGCCAGTACAAAAGTTCAGATCTGAAACAACCAGACATTTGTGTGTGAAGTAGGAGCTAAGAAAAAAAGTGGTATTAAAGCACCCGTTGTCTTCATCCCACATCTTCCCTCTTCGAAGGAGCCATGGCAGTCCTTACTGCCCAGAGTCTCTTTAGCTATAAATGTTTGTCATTTCTTCATCCAGGTTTGCATCAGAGTTTCAAAGATGAGTAAAAAGGACAAAAAAGACAACCCAAGGTTGAATATATAGACATTGAAAACGTGCTGTTGTCCTAATTTTAAACTACCATTTGATATGTTCAATAGATCCAAATATATTGAAAACTGCCATTAAAGTAGAAGTAAACTTGTTTAAAATGTTACATCAGAACAGAAATTATATCTATTGAATGTCACCCATTTCTACTTTACTACAAATTTGGGTAGACATGACAAATTCAGAGAAGAAAAATGGGCTGCTTTTTGCCATCTGACTTTTTCTGATCTTTACAGGACATTTAGCACATGATGCTTTACCAAAGGTCTTTACAGATCAAACTTTCTGTGATTTAACCTAAGTTATCAACTCATCTCCACAAAGCCACTCACTCACTCCCCTCAGCAGGCTGAGAGAAATTGTTTGAAAGGTAAAAGTGAGAAGAGTTTTATAGAGAAAGAAAAAGGTGTGCGCACAAGCTAGACAAAATAATAAATTAATTGACTACTTCCCATAGGTAGGCAGGTATTCAGTCACCTCCTGGAAAGATGGGCTCCATCACTTTGAAGAGGGACTTGGGAAGACAAGCACCGTAATTCCAAACTTACCTCCTCCCTCCTTCTGCTCACAGCTCTTGATTTGCAGCAGAGTTTTTCACGGGACAGGATATTCCTTTGGTCACTTGAGGCCACTTGTCCTGCTGTGTCCCTCCCAGCCTCTTGTGCCCACCATCTGCTCACTGGTGGGGCAGCCTGTGCATGTGCTAAATCTGTGAGAAGCAGAGAAGGTCTTGATGCTGTGCAGGTACTGCCCATCAATAATGAAACCATCCCTTACTTATCAATACTCTTTTCAGGAGATACCCATACATGGAGCTATATGAGCTACTAGGAATAAATTTAACTCTCTTCCCAACAAAACCACTACAAAACCACCACATTTATTTCATTGTAGATAAAAGTCACTGGAGAATGTTCTTTAAGAGGGTTGTGCTGGAAACATATTTAGTGGAAGTCTATAGGAACCAAGTATAATACTTGATCCCTGTATTAAGGAGTTATTAATAAAAGTCAACCTGGTCATGTAAACTATTGGTGGAAAAGTTTTACATTTTCTTCCATGATGTGTGATTGGTATTTTTTTAAATTTGACTGATAAGATCATTGAAATTGTTTAAATTTAAAGGATTTTGAGCAGTATCTTGATTCATTTTAATATGAATATATATTTGCAGAATATATGTGTATGTGAAAAGCATGCAATATTTTTACAGAGAGGTATTTGAGTTTGTTGGAAGGCATGAGTGAATGCAACTAATCATTCATATATGAGATTATATTGTAAAAATCTTGAGCCTCTGCTATATTTAAGGAAGCAATCTATGAATATACTGTGATGAGCTTTAGAAATTCTGTTGTGTTTGAAATGCATTAGGTTTATTCTCCACTTGCTTGCTTACATGATAAATGGTCTGATATTACTGAGTTTTAAAATAAATCAACCTAATATGTTCTCTTTGCAGTGTATTTCAATATTAACATATTTTTATGTCACGTCTATGATTTCATGGTGCATTATCTTCTATTAAGGCTTGCAACCAATAAAAAACCCTGCAGCTTTTTCCATAGAACTGTAATAGTACTGCTTGGAAGGGTCTTCTGGAGGTCACCATGTCCCATTCCAAATTTCAAACAAAATTGCCAATATTTGAGTAGGTAATTTATACCTTTTTTGTAGCTGAATCTAGCAAAACCTCCAAAGAGAGATGTGTGGCCTTTTTAGAAAACCAATTCCAGTGCTACACTGTTTTCCCTGTAGTCATAAGACACTTTTTCATATTCTTAAAAGACACAAACGCTGATACACTGATATACAAATGCAGCAGCTGCCTAAATCCTTTCTCTCATTACCCTGTTAATACAAAGTCTGTAGATTTTTATTCAAACAGCATTCCTCAGCAGAAATGGCAAAACTCCATAATGTTGGTGTTTCACTGTATGATCACTGAAATCACAGAACACATCAATTCTGATTTAAGATTATTTCAGGAAGTTCATAAACATCCTTCATGGAATCCTAAAATTAATTTCCAGAATCTTTACATATATGAGTCACCAAGACAATCTGATTTTTGTACAAGTATTGACTTTGATGATTAACAGTTGCACATATCTAACAAAATTGACATATTATTAACTTTTAGCCTACCCTGTTAAGTACATTTCAGTGGATGTATTTCTATCAGGAGATTCTTCTTTATTCAAAAGAAATCATGCACAGCGTCATCTCAGCAGAGTTATGTTGCAGAGAAAAATTAAGGAAAGTTCTCTTCTTCAACCGTCTCCTGTATTTGGGCCTGCTTACCTCCTGTGCCAGATCATCCCTCCCTCCCAAATTATTGCTGCTGAGCAGTTGCAGTTGGAATTTTACCTCCAACTAATAGTGGTTTTATAGCACTGTCATAAGCCATTGACATTACAACAAAGAACAGAACGCAATTAGTAAGATCTCAGCAGGTTCTTGCCATCTGTTTATGGACATATGTATCTCTTCCTAATGGACATTAAGTTGAAGAGACTGCCAGTATTTCCTCAATAATGAAAAGGAGATTAGGAGTTGGTCATACCAGAAGTTTATTAACGTATTCTTTTGATTCCTAACACTTCTGTGTGTAAGGTAAACTTACTTTAAATCTGTTGTATTACTTCTCACTTAGCTATGTGCT
This sequence comes from Geospiza fortis, assembly GCF_000277835.1. Lineage (NCBI taxonomy): Eukaryota > Metazoa > Chordata > Aves > Passeriformes > Thraupidae > Geospiza > Geospiza fortis. The sequence goes on along the minus strand of NW_005054404.1, from coordinate 2,334,049 downwards.
GATGTCAATAATTCTAAATCAGTAAGGTCCATGCCCTAAATTGTAGGCAAAAACCTGTGTTTCTACTATTGAAAATAAATAAAAAATCCCTTTCAAAGACAATATTCGAGTTTATAACTCAGGTTGCACCTTTTTTTATGTGTTCTACTGATCTAGAATAAAAGCTTTATTTAGCAGACTAAAAAAATATTTGCACATCCTAGGAAAATTAATCCTCTACTTTCAAGAGGACATCATGCTGTGCTTTGTAAGTGGGATGGACAAAGAGTTGGCACTTAGAGTATTTCCTGCAAAAATATGAAAAATTACTAAATACTTAAAATATAGGACTGGTGAGACCAGAAATGGCACTGAAATTCTGGAATATTCACTGAAATCCTCATGAGCAGCCATAGTCATATATGAATCTGCTTCATGTTTTTCTGTTGAACTCTTCAAAATTTCTTGTAAAAGGAAAACTGTTGAAATGGAAATATCACTGTTCCAAAGTCTGTGAAAAGACATATGCTGAGGTTTGGTAATAATACAGTGAGCACTTCTCACAGGGAGAGAAATCACAGAGTGGGTTCTCCATTAAACCTTACCAGAGTCACTACAGAAAATAAGCAAATTTTTTTTCAGAGAGTATTAAAGACTGATCAATAAAAAAAATTACAAAATCAGGAAAAAAAGCTGGTAACTTTGTATTTTCACTTTCAATTTTCTTTCTTTTCTTTGTTTTAGAATTAAACTAAGTTTCATCAATAATTCTTTTTCTTCAGAACAAATTGCCAAATTATTTTTTATGAACTTGGTATGGGTACTGTATGGCAATCTTATTGTTTTTTTGTGAATTCAAAATATGCAGGAGAAACAAGCAACATGAGAAAGTATTAGCGTATTATTCAGGGCATACAAGGTAATATAAGGTAACAAACCATTCTCTTTTGCTCAGGTTTGAAGCAGATGTTGATTCTTTCCTTATAGGTTTGCCTTGGTAGTTCTACAGAGCCCTTAGCCTTCAAATGTTGAAGCATGTAAATTCTGACATGCAACTTGCTGAGAACATGTTGCCTGGTGCTCTGAATTTGCTTGTGAGCCCTGAAAATGTTCTGGAATTTTCTACATAGCATGCAACACAGTAAACCAATAACCAAAAAAAAACCCATAAAGGGTGGAAACTGCAGGGAAAATATGTTTTAATTAATATGAATTTAATTTTAATTAATATTATAGTAGTAATTGCTAACTACTATTAATTACTAATTTTAGTAATAAACTGATATTTTTCCACTAGAAAAATTATGAGACTGAGGGGACTGACTATGTCACAGACAGTATTTCTCATTATAAGTATTCACTGAAAATTTCCCCTGATTAGTTATATTATTAGTAACAGAAAATTACCATGTTGTTAGCTTATATTGTTAATCGCATGAATTTGAAAATACAAATAATAAAAAATTATAAATTCTGTTCCATAAAAGATTTTTTTAAATTGTGGAGATAAATATATTTCAGAAGAGAAGAGTGTAAGTTTTGCTTATCTTTGTTTCATAGCTTATTTTACTTTTTTAAAAAAAGCCAAGTTACATTTGAAAACAATAAACCAAACATAGTAACTTACAGTGTTGAAGTTCTAAATTAGAGATCACAGTGAGATATAACACTCAGAAATCTTAAGTTACTAATCTTACAAGGCATGTGACATAGAAATGCAGAAGACTTATGCTCTGGGAGTAAACTTTTAAACAGTGGCATAAACACAGATTTTCTGTGAGTTTTTGCATGTTGATAGTAAACACACATTACTGAGACAGTAATTATAGCTGATACATGCACTGAAGAAACTCGCACAAAGAGCATGCAATATAAGCCAGCAGGTAACAAGGCAGGTTTTATAAACTTGATCTGCCTTGAAGGCTATTGATGCACATATCTTCAGTACCTTCTAGAGTTTAAAAATAATTTTGTCAGAGCATTTTTTAACTGAATAATTCAAAAGTATTATGAAATGCTGCTTTGTATTACATGTGAATGATATGTCAAGAGTACCACCACAGAGGACTTTCCTTTGCCTTGATTTCAGTGGCTGTCTGTCAAAATATACTTCCTCACTGATTACATTCCTTCTACATTGTCACTTTACTGGAGAAAGGTTCTTTACTCCTTGAGTCTGATCTTTTAGAAGTCAAGCAGATCTCTCTGCCTTGTGAGACTAGAAATTTGAATTTAAATTTCTTATGGAGATTCCTTAAACCTTGGGTTAAATTTTGTACAATTACTGTAGAGGTCATTTCAGAAAAGTAGCTTTATGATATTATAGTCTTGCAGACTACATTGAGATCTGAAATTGCTTCGTGGGCTGCAGGGTAGGTATCTGCTCCAGCGTGGTCCTTAAAAAGCTTCAGTGGGATGACCTGCTTCACCATGGACTTCTCCAAGGTGTTCAGGGCAACCTCAGCTCTGCACCTGGAGCACCTGCTCCTCCTCCTTCGTCATTGTCTTGGTGTCTGAAAGACTGTTTCCCTCATGTTTTCCTCACTTCTCTCTCTCATAGCTGCTGCACTTTTTTTATCCTTTCTTACATATATTGACACAGAGGCACCACCAGCACTGCTGAGGGGCCTGTGTTTGGCCAGCACGGGCCACGCTTTGGAGCCAGCTGGTGCTGGATTTGTTCAACATGGGGCAGCTTCTGGTGTCTACTGACACAGGTCTTCCCTGCAACCTTCCTAGCCATCTACCTCATAGCAAAAGCTTGCTACATAAACTCATTTGAGAACCTGCCCTACCCTTCTCTCTCCCCCATCTCCTGAAGATTAAGAGGATGGATATAGGTCTCAAAGATACAGCCTCTCTGGTCGGTAAACAGGTCAGACCAATGTAAGCATGAGCTGCCCCTGAGGATAAGCATCATCAGAGATACCCTGTGGGTGACAGTGGGTCAGACACTTGTAATCAGCATTGCTGCCTGGTGACACCAGGTAACATCCTTGCCAGGCTGGTAGCTGAGACAGAGGTATTGCTGCCATGTGGAGTTCAAACTGGGAAGAGATTGCTCCTGTTCTGCTTTGAAGGTGATGACTCATGAGGCGCAGTGGGTTAGAGGCCACAGCACTGTGCTACTACAAGTGGAGGGCTGTGAGTGGTGAGCAAGTAGCTTGGAACAGTTTCCTGTCCTGTCTCAAGGTGGGAAAAAGACTTGTTTCAATGCAGTATCATCCCCACTGCTCCACTCCTTTCTACTTTTATGTAGGTGCAATCTCTTCTACTTGCAGGTTTTTGACTGGCAGAGTATGTTTGAACAGTAATAGGAATGAGAAGTAATACATTATTAATACGTAAAGTGAGAAAACAGGTGATATCATCAGAAAAATTAACAAGAATGGTCTTAGAGCTAACTGGTTGATGGAGGCAATTTTATAGTGATTTAGTGATTCTTTTCTTTTCTACTTTAGAGTCCTTCAGACAGTATCGGTTGAATTCCAGCATCTTTGTGTAAATTACTTTTGTAAAATAATCTTAAGCCAGGCTAAATCTTGGTTTTAAGGGAAACCTATGGCACAAAGTCCAGATTCCTTCTTCAGATTATTCACATTTTCATTAACAAATCCTGCAACTGAAGTTCACTGAGAGTATGGGGAGAAAAGAACAATAAATGTTTTAGGGTTTTTTTTATTCCCAGTAGTATTTATTACACAAATAATCTCAGTGGATTTAAATAGAAAGATAGAGATGAATGTTAATACAGCTGCATATTGTAAAAATAAGTACTTGATTATAAAATAGCATATAATCTGTTCCAGTAAATTATATCTATAAATTTTAAAAGGTACTGCTTTAAATTTAATATGTAACCATTGCTTTCATGTCACTACTTTTTTCATACATTTTACCATTCACATTAAACATTTATACAACTCCATTTACACTAATTTGTATTCAGTGGCTTAAACCAGCTTCAAAATAGAGGTTAAGATGCCTTTTTCCAATGAAGTGACAATTGAATTTTGTTTTAAATTATTTTAACTTCCTTAAGTGGTAGATCACTAATGTTTGTTACAACTGAATCACTAGGGAAACTTACCGTATGCAATAATGCCCTTAAAATTTTACAAAGAAATACAGTGTTAATCAGCTGAGAACCAGGAGCTGCTACTGCCTAGTAACTGCTGTCTTTAAAAAAAGTGAGTGGTGCCTTAAGGACCTTCTATGCCATATTTGTAATGTACAAAAAAGATATGGAAAGTTTAGGCTTCGTTATTCTTCCCAAGGAGGAAATTCTGGAAATAAGAAAGGTAAAGGAAATGGCACCTAAACCACTCTTACTTTACATTACCACTAAGAATAGGATTGTTCTGTAAATGTCAGTGACTTGAATTGAGCTGTACTTTAGTACTTTGGCGTAACAAGGAGAAATCTGTCATTCCAAGCAGCTTTCAAGACTGCCAGTAAATGACTGCAGGAATAGGGTTATTTTGTAATACCTCGTTGTTACAGCACTGGGCAGAAAAGCCAATGTATTGCTGACCTTCCTGAGGTTACTCAGCATGTTAATGCTGAAAGACATTTTCTTGAACAATGACAATCAGTCATGTAGCATGGAGCTAAATGCTGGACTAGAAAGGATTTCTCTGACCCATTAATTTAACTACAAAATTTTGTATTTTCTTGGGCACTTAATCCCATTGTGCTTCAGTTCCCATAGAGAGAGAATATTGGTAGCTTATGGACTTTCTATTAAGTTGAAAAAGTAGTTTGCAAAAATGTAAGAAAAAGAGTATGTGAGCCATAAAACTGCATACATAAGGAAAACTATGGGATTAATTTATGGAATTGCTTTGCTGGATGAGCTTGATTGGCCAATGAAAGCGTTTAATTGTGGGATTTTTTTCAATTTGTCAAGGCCTCTGCTTTTGATTTTACTGCATTGTGTCAGCTGTCCTGTAGAACATCTATATTTCAATTAGGTTCCTTTTGATAGCATGGATTTATTCTTATATGTCTTATTGCTTCAGAAGTGCTAATCCATTTATTCTTTGTTTTAATATAATTTGTGTGAATATGATTCTTCAAGTCTTTTAGTTTTTAGAGGTTTTGTGGGGTTTTTTTTTACTTATTCTTTGTACCTCTACCTCCTTATTCTCATTACAAAAGGGAGATTTGATAGACAAATTGCAATATGTTATTTGCTTGGACTTGAGGAAAATTTTATTTTTCCTTTTGCTGTTACATTCTGTCCCGAATGTATGCTTTTGGTAGTTGCAATTATTTTCTTAAGAGGAGAACAAGAACAAAAAAGACCTCAGGGTGTGCTGCTTTGTCCAGAATTATCCTCTCAGTGTGACATTTGATGTAATACAGATAGTGCTGGAGACCTATATAGTCACAAATATGGCTATATAATATTTTATATAGTTTTGGCTATTTATTTATTTATTAATTTCTATTAGGAGCTGTGGAGAGATGCAGTTTTATACTAGCATATTTTACTACCCAATTTTAACTACTGTTTCCATGGAGACTCCTTCCACTCCAGCACTTTCACAATTGTTGGTTTTAGTACACTACCAAGAAGTCAACCTCTACCAATACAGAATAACTGGGAGGGAAGATAAAGACAAATTGAGTGGTGTCCAAAGGAAAGTAGGGATGTGATTTGTTCCTCAGCAGTGGGTTACAAATTTGTGCTCCAGGATTAGGATTTCTGGGTTTTGCTGAATAAGTAAAGAAACAAATTGCATTTTACCCCGTGTGAAGTTTCCTTTAAAGAACCGTAAGCATTTTGAATTGACAGCTGCTTGACATCTTATTTCATTATCTTGTTTCATGATCTGCAATTTAATTGGGTCCTTTTGCTTTGCTTTGTGTTATTACTGAAATTGAAATTAGTTGCAAAAGGCAAGGGAGATCTATGGTCCTCCTTTTTTATAAGACAATAACAAAAAGGAAGTTAGCGTGTTCTTTCCATAGAAAAATAGGAGGTAGTTTTGCCAACATTAATGCTGAAAGACATTTTCTTGAACAATGACAGTCAGTCATGTGTCTAAGGTATTTATTTAATCTTTTGAAGATGAAAGGAACATTTATAATTGATCCTTCTTTCTGTCACTGCTTTATGCTGTGATCTCACAGATTATGTTTGAATAAGTAGGTTTTTGGGGTTATTTTCTAGTTTAGGCTCTCAGGGGATTTTTGTTTGTTTCATTTTCATCTGGCCTATTATGAAGGATTAGTAACTTTACTAAAAGGCCAATAATACATTTTTTTTTACATTTGGGGCAGTAGGAAAGAACATGGTATGTACAGCATACTGCTATTTTCTATGGAACTGTGTTCCCTTTTTTAAACATCCTTCTACATCCTTTTTTTTGTTAAACACACCTTAAAAAAAGAGGTGGGTTTTATCTGTATATTTTACCTGCACCTACTTTATATTCTTCAACACACATTTTTGATGGGTTTTATTTTCCTTGTCACACAAAGGATGATTGTGTGAAAATTATGCTCTTGAGAAAAGTTACTACAGATACTTCCAAACTTAGTTCTGTCAGATTACCATGCTGGTGTTGCTTGTGATTGCTCACTGGTCCCTATAAGATGTAAGCTGCAAGCTGAAAGACAAAATTAACAACTATTAGCATCTTCAGTTTTGCTGCTTTAGCACCAATTATGCACAATTTATCTGTATGCAGATAAAAATCAGAGAAATTCTGATTTAAATTTAAATAGCTATTAAAATAAAAACTTGAGCAGTGAGACACAATCTTCTGTTAAATTAGTTAATTGCATTATTTTTTAAATATTTGATTATTTCATATCTATTATGCCACATAAAAATAAAAATTATTTACTGAGTTTTTGGGGTTCAAGCTAGAAAAATATTACGTGTGCATTGCAAAATAGTAAAAAAAAAAATCCACCCTGTTTTGAGACTCCATACAATGTAACAGAAATTATTTAGTTATCTTTTCTCCGAGTGGTAATTTAATATTTTAAAATGAATACAGACTCATAGTTGAGGAAGAAAACCTTTCTTTTTGGCATTGTTTTAACGAAATTATTAGAATCATGAAGATAGCAGATAGGTGAATACTCCTTTACACTTTCCTGCAGAAACTATTCTTAAGATTAAAATTTTCTTTTTACCTGTTCTGAAAAAAAATAGGTTAAAATATATATTGTGCTTTGATATTTTGCATCTGATTTTACAAAACAATACAAAAAGCCTCTTTATTAGAATAAAACATACATAGAAAGGAAGATGAAAATTGCATGAAAATAGCAGGGGTTTGGTGGGGGACACTGCTGGGACAATCTTTGAGGGACACAGCCAGGAGATGTCCTAAAGTGACCAGTAGCAATGAATCCACAACAGAATGCAGCTTAGCCCTTTGTTGAGAACAAAACACTGTATTTTTGGAAGTTTATATTTTTATTTTTGTGGAACAATCAGCTAAGCTCAGGAAACAGGTACAGGGTGTGAGTGAATGGCTGTGTGAGTGTTCAGCTGTAGATTGAAGCCAACTCATCACACCACAGAAACATTTCTGTCTCTTAAAATAAAACAAATAAGCAAAATAAAAATTCAAAACTAAAAGAAATCCTGAATCTGGAAAGGGCATTATCAAAATGTTGGAAGTGGAAGACAGGAGTAAGGAATAAGTGATTTCTCTCATCTCTACTCAGAAGTTCCTCTACTTTGAAGAAAGCTTATCAGACTGAATTATTTGTATTCACAAATAGGACATCCATTAGGTCCTGCAATGTCCAAAAAATTAATGACAGGAGGCTTATGGTCCCTTTCACAGTGCTGTGACTACCGGGGGACATGGGGTTTGCATTACACATACAGGTGTGTGTGGGGGAAGTTGACTCTTCTCTTTATGGCTGTACAGGTGAAAGTGCAGGAGCTCAGGATTTGTCTGAGTAAATTATTTATGTGCCCCAAACATGCAGGTCATTAAAGTAAAGAACAAACACTGTCTGCTTCATATAGCATTTTATTCACTTTGGAAAAAAAATCATAGGACAACTTTGTTCGTGTCCTGTTTGAGTCAATTGTTTTGTATACAGTTTCATTTGTGGTTTTCATTTCTTAGATGAATGTTATTGATGTTTGGGAAACATTAGCAAGATAGGAAAAAAAAATCCTAATTTTTAATACTGGCTTAACATTTTGATTTACAATGTGGTGGTTTTAGTACTTATTTGAATTTTCACTATGCCCTTGGCAATAATAATGTTTTCAAAAGTTTTCAAGTGCATGAAGAGAGTATTTTTGTGTCATTCTAAGGATTCTGATGTGGTATATCTACAATTTTGGCAATAATTTTTCTTCTTAATTCAAACCATGTAAAACACTACAAATTTGGAAGCACCTATATACAGTTGCATAATTCTAATCCAAAGCTGCTTTGATTTTAAGTCATTCCATTTTGATGAAGAATGAAGAAATGTTTTTTGTCCTTCCACATGGAAATAGTATGGATGCAGTTTTGTAGTTGCAATTGACTTCTTTCCTCAGCATATGTGTACAACTTTTCCAAACCAGGCTGACATAAATGTGCAACACCCTTTTAAATAAGATTTGAGACTTTACTGGAAAGAGGGAATTTGTATCCCATCAGTAACACAATCTTCCAATTTCCTTTGGAGAATGGGGAATAAAAAAAAAAAAAAAATGCAGAGCATGACTGGAGTGAAAAAAAGGGGTGAGAAGTATTATCTACTGCAAACTGGTCTGAAATATTCCCTTTATTTCTAGATAACATAGCCCAGAATAAGCAAGGAACTTGCATTTAGATTTTTTTAAATAAGCTGTTTTACAGGATAGAGAGATAATTCTATTATTTGGGACAGAATTAAAAATATTATGATTCTGCGCTGTATTCTAATTCATGGGCCAAATGCATATTCAGTCACAATTTTCTGGCCCTCAGAGATGATAGAATAATAGAATACTCAATTAGCCAGTTTCTCACCCATCTCATAGACTTATATCCAGTCCATATTTTGCAACTTTGTTCACAAGAAGCCATGGGAAATGGTGTTGGGAACTTCAATAAAGGCTAGGCAAACAGTATTCACTGCTCCTCTCATGCCTACAGAACATGTCACTGTGTTGTTCAGTGTGACCAGGTCAGTCTGGAATGAATTTCCTTTGGTAAATCTAATTTAGCTTTTCCTAATCCTGTTTTGTTTGACTTGTAATACTTTCTCAGAGGACTCTCTCCATTATTTTCCTAAGGACTGAGTTAAGACTAATGGGTCTCTAGTTTTTTGGGATTTTTTCTGAGTTCTCTTTTTTGCCCTTTTCAGTAGCTATATTTATCCTCTTCCAGTCATCACCCAGATGTTCCCTGATTTCCACAACTTTGCAGATATCCAGACAGTGACCTGGCCACAAAGTCAGCCACTTGCCTTAACACCCTGGAGTGGATACACCTAGGCCCATACATGTGTGCAGAGCAGCCCTTGCTCCACTACTGCTGGGTCAGCACAGAATTACTGTGGTTGCTTAATCCTGTGGTGTGGATACAGCTGTGTCAGTGAAAACAGTCAAAGAAGGTACTGAGAGCCTCTGCCTGGCCAGCATTCCCAGTGAATATTTTGACAGAACTGTTTTGTATAGAGCCAGTGTCTTTCCTGCGCTCCTGCCTATTGCTTACCTACCTTAAGGACCCTTTCTTACTCTTGAAATCTTTGGCCAGTTTTTTCCTAGCTGAGACTTCCTGAAAAAATGAGTTTTGTCTTATTCTCAGAAAGAGCTATAAGATTTTTGTTTGTTTGCTCAAATGGTAGTCTTTCAGCTATTCATGGAATTTAAAAAGTAATTTCTTTTCTGTTTTTTCTACTGAAAACCAGCTTCTTTTTGTTTGTGCATTACAAAGAATTTCATGTTTTTCCTTCAAGTTTTCATTAATTCTCAGTTTTGAACACTAATCAGTGTTCATTGTAAATTTATAATATGTATGTTGAGATACTGTATGCTATCACAAGATGACTAATTTCACTATGAAAGTGGCACAGGTGTGATCAAGTATATTTTTAATATGTTCTACTCCACTCACTGTTGTTTTTTTTTTTTTGTGTCATATTTGTTTTTCCTAGTAATAGAAAAAGAGAAAAATTAAATTAATTCCTCTGCTACTCTATTGGAGATCTATAGGGTTTCAAAAACTTGAAACAGGTCATGTCTGTAAAAAAAAATTATTTTATTACTAAATTACTGTGTCATTACCCAGTTATTGAGTGGACTTGACTTTCAATTTTCAGTACTTCTAAAGCAAGGCTTTTATGAGAGATAAATCTTGTCAATAATTTTTATTTTATTTTTTTATTTTTATTACTGCTGCAGTAGTACATTATAACAACCTGAATAAGACACAGAGTGCTGAACAAGAACTCTCTTCACAAACACCATGTTTCACTGAAACTAATCCTACTCAGTAGCAATAATCTTGATATATTTTATATATATTTTTATATTCTCTTGTCAGTGTTAGTATTGGGAAAATTAATCTAAATTTCAAAGCAAAATGAGTAAAGATTGAAAGTTAATTTTAGTTAAATTCAGCTTTTTTATCAGGAAAATTAAATTAACTTTGTAGTTAAAGCAGTAATTCTACAGTTAAAACAATATCTTCTTATAAGTTGCTTAGATCTAAGGTGTGCAATGAAAAGATGTAAAGTTGTATATTTGATTATTTACTTACTGATATTTTACTAAGCTTACTAGTGAATAGCACTAAGATTGAGTTTCAAAAGAGTTTTATTTATATTTATTTTAAAAACATTTATGTTGTGAAGTGCTTTTAATTCTTTCAACTCTTTCACATATATTAAGCACAAAATGTTTGAAATGTTTTAATTGGACATAACAAAATATTTTCAAATAAATGAATATCAGCAAGATAAGTGCTTGGTACTTCAAATGTTATAGAATATTGATTTTGACTCCACCAAGATAAAATAGAATTGAGATATTTAAAAAATCTCTTTGTTTCTTTATGAACCCTGTATGTGCTGCTCAGAGACATAAATGTAGGACGAAATCACAGTGAAGTCTCTTGAATGTTCTTAGCTGCACATAAAGACAGAGCCATTTTTAAAGGTAATTGCTATGTTCCAGTAATTTAATATCCTGTTCATAAATTAGGCAACACTAATCCGTATTTCTTCTTGTTCTTTTCTTGCTTTACACTTTTTTCTTAGCTTTTAATGTATTATTTTCATCATATCTGTTTCATAAAATATGACAAGGTCTTTCTGATGGCAGAGTGCAGTTCAATGACAGAATCATCACAATAAGCAGAACTGAATAAAAATGGGGGATGTACATCAAAAATGTTAGCTCGGAAATTTAAAAATAGTTCAGCTTTTAGACAGTTTGTTAAAATATAGTTCTTGTTTGAATAAGGCATGGTAAAATTTAGAAGATTTTAGCAGACAGCATTTGTGTAAAAGAAAGATTTGCCGATTAGGGTCCCTTTAGATGAAAAAGTAATTCACTCTGTATCTGGAAAAGTGAACCATTCAGTTTCTGATGGTGGAATTTACCATTTGCGTCATTAAGACATGCTGATGAATTTAGGGGCTTGACATTTTGACACTAATACAGTGAAACTTCTGTGTATCAATATGATTAAATGTCCAATAATACATGATTTCTAGCTGAGCATTCATTTCTAGAAACTTGTTATTTAAGAAAGAGCAGCAGGATTTTCTTGAAAATTATGTTCTGTGGCCCACTGTAATTTCCTGCCACCTTTTGCAGTTTAGTTCCTGATCTGAGGGCCCAGGAAATAGTTTGAAATGGTAATTTCTTTCTTTGGATACCTGACGTTTTAGCTTTTATATATTTCAGATTCTGTGCTGCTTTAGTGTGTAGTTCTGAGCTTTGTATTAAGAGGTGGTAAGATCTCTTCACAGAGTAGATAGACAAAACAATTCCTTTCCTACCTTGGAACCAAGGAAAACTGACCCCAAGAGCACAAAGAGCTGTGTACTGAAGAGAGACAAACAGGAAGGATGGGACTTCATTAGCTAAAGCTGTAACTGGACAATTAACTCCAATATACAAATGGACCAAAACTTTTAAATGTGAGAGACCTCGCGACTGGTCATCCATTTTGTGACCATCTTGGATTCATCTTGGTTGTAGCCCTGGCTGGGCTCTTGTACTGTCCAAAGTGTATCCATTAAGGCCTTTTAGTAAATGCCCACTTTATTCTCTTTAACTCTGTCTAACCTCTGTTCTAAGTCAGCCTTCTCAAGGCATCACTTCAGTGAATGACATTTAGTTTACAAAACAGTTCTGGCTTATGAAGTGTTTCCAAATTTGCTTACTACCCTCAAAGATTTCTCTTTTCTTTTACATAGCATCAAATAAGTTAAGGCACATGTTGGAACTTTAAAAAACATAGAACAGTAACATGAATTTCTATGTATTGAGGAAGAACTAGTATATAACATGGAGTTGCTCATTCAGTCTATAAGAGCAGCAGACTTCTGTTAGAGGGGGCCTTCAGATCTGAGACATGTGCTGGTGTTTCATTTAAGAATATAATTAATTTTGAATAAAAGTTTGTTCATGGTATTAAGAGGTTTTGCCAATTACAGAATCTCTGTGCAGAGGACACTAAAGGATAGCCTCAGCCATAACTATACCACAACAGAAGTTCTTCACAGCTGGCATATCAAAAAAGTCCCTCTCTGGAATGCTGCATCCAAAACCACCTGAATGAGGCAGTTCCTCCTCTTACTGCTGCAGCTCTTGTCGCTCCTTTTAGACCTGCTAAATACAGAGTGCACTTTCCTCATTGTGTCTCCTGTTCTTTCATTTCCATTCTGCTTTTTTGAATACATAGAAAAAAATCTGGAGGGAGTATATTGAGAGTTTTCATTTATGTTTAGAGTCCCTATGTGTCTTGCAAGCAAATACTATTCACATTTGTGTCAAAAAGCTGCTTAAAATTAGCTTTACTAATTTGTAATTGCCATAGTGATTCATATAAAGAAAGCTCAAAATCTGATGCTCCTAATGCAGTGCGGAAGTTTCAGTTGTGTATAAGGCATTAAAATGTTCCTCATTTGAGTTGTACACTCGTTAAGTTTCAGTGTCACTGTCTTCTGAAAACTAATTTCCTTGTAACCTGAGCCTCTGGGATCAAGAATTAATAAGGGTGGTGTTTTTTTGCTTTTTGTAAATACAATAACATCTTGTGTCTATATGAGGATCAGAACCTCTAGTAGGAATTCTGCTACAGAATCAAGGCATTTTTGCTCCAAAATCCTGAAGGTTTATTATAAACTTTACTATCTGATTTAAATATGCTCATAATCATAATTTCTATCATTCTTGGCCACAATTCTCTTTTCTTTTTAATTACTCTTTTGCTTTATGAATTATTTTTAGCTGTGGTAACAAGTGTGCTTTCTTCATTATATAAAATCTTACAAAACATCAGGAATCTTCTGTCTCACCGTGTCAGGGAAAACCTGTCTTGGAAAGGCACCATTTAGAGCGTATGACACTAACAAACAACCAAAGAGAAAAATATTTTCTTAATATATTTGCTTCTGGGCAACTGATGAACTAGTTTCTCATAACTAGTTTTCAAAAATGGCTGTTAGAACATATTAAATGTTATTGACATGAACTAGATATTAGGGCAAAGAGAAAGGGTCACCATATTGACCTAAGTTACCTCTTTTGTTCACTGTATTTTCTCAGAAGGCTGAGTCATTTCCTTTTTCCCAATGACTGATTTATTCTCTGTTCCTTCCCTGTTAGAATCACACAAATTGTGTGATTCTTTTGCTGCATTTCTAGGGCTTTTTTGTTAATTGCTTCTTTTTGAATTGCTTTAACTTTTTAAACAGCCTGTTCCTCAAGCCTGTTTACTCATTACATTGCGGTACAAGTCAAGTAATGTATGGTCTTTCCCCTTAACACTTAATATTATCTTTTTTTTTAACTATCATCTCAGAACGACTTTACTATGTAAAAACATTCTACTTCTTCTTATATTATTATCATTGTAAAAGTTATTATTTCCTTTGACAGGTCAAAACAATTCTGTAGTGTCCCAAGATGACCATGTGTGATTTAGTTGACTAAGATTTGTACTGTTTTTTCAGTGTCCTCTTTTTCTTCCCTTTTGAAATGCTCGTGTCAGAGCTATTGCAAAATTAAAATAATTAAGAACATGTGTTTTTCCTTTTAGCTTTTTGCAGACAAAACAAAATAAAACAAAAAAAAACCCCAAAACTACACACAGAAAAACAAAACCAAATAAAAATTAAAAAAAAAAAAAGACGTTAAATATCAGGTGGAAATGGAAATGTTTTGTGCTATAAGGGCCGGGTATCTTAGAATACCCAGGAAGTGAATGGATATTTTTCAGGGGGCAACACCAAACCCAAAGTTTATCTCTGCAGAGCTGCTCTCCAATAGGCCAGCCTGTGCTGGCACTTGGGGTTATTCCTCCCCAGGTGCAGGACCCTACACTCTTCCCTTGCTGTACCTTGCGTGGTTTCTCTCTGCCCAGCTCTCCAGACTATCAAGGTCC
>NW_005054404.1:2289214-2319464 GCF_000277835.1 Geospiza fortis | reverse complement strand
CTCCTGCCAGCAAACTTGCTGTGGGTGTATTCTATCTCTTTGTGCAGGTCAAAGATTAGATAGACAAGATGAACAGGACTGAACCCAGTGTGGGTCCCAGGGGAATGCCACTGACTACCGGCCTCCAGCTGGATTCTACTCCACTGATAACTGCCCTCTGAGCTCCTCAATTCAGATAGTTCTTGTTCCATCTCACTATCCATTCATTTAACCCACATTGCTTGAGCTTACCTACAGGGATGTTGTGGGAGACAATGTCAAAATCCTGAAGCCAGGGTAGGCAACATCCATTGCTCTCCCCAAGTCAATCCATCCTGCCGTGCCATCACTGAAGGCTTTCAGATTGGACAAGCATGTTTTGCCCCTTTGTGAGTCCTGGTAAAGCTGACTACCCTTGATCACCTTCTTTTCGTTCCCATGCTTGGTGGTGACATCCAGAATTATGTCATTTTTACATCACCTTTCCAGGGGTGGAGGTGGTGTTTGCTGCTTCCTGGTAGCTTCCCGAGTCCTCCTTTCCCTTTTGAAAGATGAGTAACACTGGCTTTTCTCCATCCATCAGGATACTCTTCTGTTCTCCATGATTTCTCAAAGATGATGGAGAGTGGCCTAGCAACAACATCTGCCCACTCCCTCAGCACCTGTGAGTACATCCCTTCAGGTACCATGGGTTTATGAGCGTTAAGTCCATCTAACCATCCTCTCACCCAACCTTCTCTGACCAAGGACACATTTTCCTTTCCCCAGTCTTTCTTGCTCAGCAGTCTGAGAGGCTTTTGAGGGCCATTAGTGAGGACTGAGGCAAAGAAGGCATTCAGTGATTCTGTCTTCCCTGTGTCTTCCATCACCAGGACACCCATTTGATTCAGCAATGGCCCCAACTGGAAAAATGCCCACTTATGCTGTGATATCTGTAAGATTTTTACATATTCTCCACTACACTGAAAACTGGAAAACAAAGAACAAAAATATGTTTGGGGTAGTCTATAAAAAGATTGATTAGGCATTGAGGAGAAAATTGAGATTTTTTTTTTCCTGAAAAGATTTACAGAGAAAAATGCTTAAAAACTCTTCATTTGACAAACCTTTGAGTAACAACATTTTCAGAAACTGCAGTGTGGTAACACTTGATCCATTTCAACTCCAGTTATTGCCTTAATTATTCAGAAATCTGCATCAAAAGATCATTAAATCTTTAGTACCTTATGGGGGTTTTTTTTTGGTGTTTTTGGTTTGTCAGAAAATTAATGCTGAGCTAAAAAATATCTGCTTCCAGACACTAGTTAAGAAATTCAGTGGTCTTGCACTTACACAAGAACATTAGACTCACCTGATTTTTAGTGGGCTTAGAAATCCTAAGCAACATTATTAAATAATGCCAACTTTGAAAAGATAAGCGGTACATAGGATAAAGCAAAAGAATAAAAGTGAATAAATGGATCTTCTGTTGACAGAAAATTTATGTGAGTTAAATTAATAATTACTCTTTCAATGTATATGAAGATGAGATTTCTGTCAAAAAGAAAAAAAATATTTCCACGGGTTATTTTTTTTTTTTTGTTTTGAAGGAAGTAAGAACTTTAGCTTTTACCAGCAGTCTTTGAAGATGCCCTTGCTATGACGCTTGCTTTAAAATGCATTTCTGAGAGACAAATTCAGACCTTTAAACTCCAATGTCAAGCTTTCTGGTGCACAGTTTATGAGGCCATTTAATCAAAGACACCTTAAGATTTTTTTTCTATAGTGTTTACTACTGCTGAATTTTCTTGAAAACTTTTCTCAATGAACAACTGTTTAAAATTTATATAATTCACTGTATAAACATGTAATCACAGTCAAGAATATGCCAAACAACTATGGAAGTATTCAGGTGGTGTACGCTAATACTTTAGAGGAATTTATGACACATTTAATATATGGTGTTCTTTTCCAATACATATATTGTAACTCAAAATGGTGCAACCCAATGTTTATAGCCAGATGTAAACACTTTGGATCATTTTCACATTTCAAAAACTGACCTCTGTAAGTATTTACCATTTATATATTTATTTTAAAACTTGCCATAATAATACTTTTTGTATGAAGCAGGCAGTTTTGTATAAGTGATTGACCTGAGACATAATTTGAATTTACTACTCATTAGTTTTCTATCAGGATATAAGAAGACAGGCTCATCAAAGTGGTAAAGGAGGTAGAAGCCCCAGATTTTTTACTGCATCTGCATTGCAAATGAAGCTTGTAGCAATGCCTTTCAAACATCTGTTTGTAGCAGTTTATAACCCTTCTGATTTATTTTCAATGGGTAGTTTATGATTATGGTTTGGAAATCTTTGTTCAGGAAGTAAGGAAGTGAAGAGCAGGGAACCAAACATTTCTGCAAGTAAGAAATATGCTGGTATGTACTGTCTCCCAGGTGTGCTGTAAGAGAAGGATACACACAAAAAAAAGATGGAGGGAGAGAGAAAGAAATGTTGTGATAAATGTCTTGCAGTTATAGCAGCAGCTGGGAAGAAAATTAATGAGAGTCAGATTTTTATTTATCTTAACAGTGCAAGCATATCCACAGAAGTTTTTTAATCATTAATTTATCTGCACAGCATAAAACATATATTAAGTAGTGGTTTAGGTGCCAGTTCTCATGTCACATACAGTTATTTTCTCATTAGGCTTGTGATTCTCCCTAACAAAGAATTTTTCATACTCTGAAATAAATTTTCTTAACATAGCAAAAAAATTACTTTAAGCAGTAGAAGGGTGACCTTGAGATTACTTATTTTTTTCTGCCTGTACTTAGCAAGTAAGGACTTTGTTTGGGAAATTATCTTAAAATATTTAATTAATTAAGATTTTTTTTCTTTTTGCAAACGCTAAAAAATAACTATCAAATATGTAATTGTTTTTATGCAAATGCTATAACATGTAGTATACATACATCTGACTACAATGTACAGAGGTTTGAAATTTAAATTTAACATCATGACCTCTGTGGAGAACAGACATTTCCAGGGGTTTATTTAAGTTTTTCATAAGAAATCTGATTTGGTTTTGAAATCTAGATATTAATACAAAACAGATATTAAAGTTCATTCTTTGAATAAAATTATGACACTAAAACAAAATACTATACTTTACTAAAATATCTGTGGATCTTTTTCTACAGATGCTCTAAGTAATGAATGAAACTAGGCTTCTACAAAATAATGGCAACAGAGATTTTAAGTGTACAAGACAATGGGAAAAAAAAAGTCTTGGGAAAAGATGATACATTCAGTTTTGCCTCAAAACAGTGTCTTGGAGGTAGAGAATTCTGTTGCAGAAATAAATCTGATGATTTCTCCATGGCTGTGACCTGCAAGTTAGAAACTCTTTAGATGGCTGCAGATAGTTTGGCATCTTTGCACCAACTCCAGTGGCAATAAAGTAGTAAACAACAGGAGAGATTGATTGCACGAAGATCTCATTATGCTCAGTGTGCTGTATCTCTTATTTTATATGTAGGTTTTGTTCAATTTCTTCTACAGAGCACAGTTTTGGATATATCTCACAACCACCCAGAAACTGAAAAACACCCAAACAAACAAATAAGAATAATTTTACTTGTTGCACCTGAAATGCCCTATTTAATAAATATGTTAAAATCCCTGTGGGTAGATTTCCTGTTCAGAAGCCATGAGTGTAATTCATAAATGCATCTGAGTTGGAAAAAAGTTAGTTAAGAATGAGTTGTCCGTGGCTTTAAAAAGATTTTTGAGTAATTTAATATGTTCTATTTATTCAATAAGATATTAAGAAGTCATGTGAAAAGAAATGGAGAATTCATTGCAGTTAAAGAAAAAAAGAAAATAAAAGGCCAAACCTACCAAATAAATAGTCCAGTATGCTTCTTTCCAGAGGAAAAAAATATTTCCATTCTTCTATGAGGAGCTAATTAACTGACCATGTGGGTTTTCACAATTATTACATAAAATACCCTGTCCTGTACGTTTGAGCCTTTAGCCTGGCTTTTCTGTGTTTAATAATGTTTCTGAAAGTATATTTAAATGTTTTAATGAAGCATCTAAATTCACAAGCTGATCCACCACTATACCACGAGATTCCTGTATGACAGAGACAGAACGGCTGAGGTTGGCAGGGACCTCCTGAGATCTCCTGGTCCAATTCTTATGTTTAGGCAGGGTTAGTCTGAGCAAGCTGCTGTTCCTGCCAATATGCCCTTCTTTTTCTAGAAAAATTTTAAATGAATGCTTGGGGATAAAATGGCTACTCCTTTGGGCTAGATAAGTTTGGAATATATTCCACCTCCAGTCATCACTTATGCCAGTTTGCTGGCAGTTAAACTAATGGCTTGGTAGAGAGATCTTTCAGGCTGTTCCACAGAGATTTATGTGGACTATACTGCACTGGGAAGTTTAAACAGTAAATCTACTATGGAGTGATAATTGAAGAAACAACAGAAACTGGGAAAGTGGGAAAGAAAGTAAAAGAATCATGTAACAGTATACCCAGAGAGGGTAGGTATTCCTTTAGTGAGGGGAAAGCAGAATGAAGAATTATCAAAAACTAACAGCATCATTACTGACCCTGAAGTTTCCCACCATTCCCTTAATTATTTCTACTTGCTGCTCAGTTCCTCACAGTGTTCTGGGATTGTAAGCAATACTTTATAATAGTGCATACAAGTGATACGTCTCTAACAGAGATATCTGTAGCAGCCTTAAATTGTATTAACCTGCATTCAATCTGGTCTATAAAATACCAGTCTAATTCACCATTAATATTGTTTTCAGTACATTATTTTGTTTATTTGAGAGTGGTTTTTATCTCTGGATAAGACCTGCAAAAATTTCCTGAATTAATGAAAATGAAGGAACTTTGTGAGAAAGCTGAGACCTTCTTAATTATTGCATGTTTAGCATAAGATATTCTTAAAGGACTGCTGTCACTTTGAATAAATTTTGAGTCTTAATGGCATCTTCATGAATATAAATGTAGAAGCACTGCAGGGAACTTTATCACAGTTTCAAACCAAGTTGTTCTTTCCATCCATTTTACCATAGTGGTCACAAAATTCAAGTTTTCTCAAAATCAGTTCTGGGTCACTTTTGATTTGATTTTGTGTTAAGAAAATTAATTCTAGGTAACTTTTAAAATGGTTGTTTGTTCCCTGTTTTTTATTGTGAAATATTATTAAATGTTTTCTAATTTGCAAATACAATAACCCCCTCTCTTCCTAGAATTGATGATAATTAGCACTTTTCAAGTGTCTGAGAACACATATATTTAAAATGACAATACTGTCAATTTTTTCAGCATCTCAGATGGTGGAATTAGATTAGATCTTATAAAAATATTCTTTACTGTGAGAATGGTGAGGCACTGAAACAGGTTACCCGGAGAACTTGTGGATGCCCTATCCCTAGAATTGTTGGAGGCAAGGTTCTATGGGGATTTTGATTAACCAGATCTGGAAGGTGCCTCTGTCTATGGCACAGGGGTTGGAACTAGATGGTTTTTAATGTCGCTTCCAACACAAAACATTCTATCATTCCATGATTTGCATTTCCTGATGTTGTACTTATAAATTTTACATTAAATTGAAAACCATGTCTCGCTTGTAATGCTGTGTATTTAGTATGAAAATCTAAAATCTTGATGGTCAGCCTTGAAAGTGAAGTACACAAGAAGTGGCAGTAATGGTTTTTTGTACCAAATCATAGATCATCCTAGAAAAGACTATGACTAAAAAGTTCTTTAGCATAGAGTTCATGCCAATGCCAATTATGCATCTTTTAAGTCCAAGTGATACAGAATTTCCGTCCTGCCAATAAAATTAAATATCCAAACCAAAGCCTCTGGTGCTCTTACAAATGTGGTTTTGTTCGCTATGATATACTATACTTGATATTCTATACTTGCAATGGTGTTGCAACTAATTTTGTCTCAACTGTTAGTTCCTGAATTATGTGGGTGTTTTGCAAATATCCTGCCCAGTTACTATAAGCAGAAGCCATTACTAGACAAACATGTTTGTTCCTTACATGTCCACCATATGATACAAAAGAACATAACTAACACTACTTTTGTAAGTTGTCATTATTTAATCCACAGAAATCTATAAATATTTACAGGCACTCATTGTACTGGCATGAACTAAATTAATTGCAAACTGATTTATCAACTGAGACTTTCAGATGTTGTGTCACAGAGTTGAAGCATCCTGGGGAGAAGTTCTGGTACAAAAAGAACTGACTATTCACAGGCATTTTCATATCCAAAAAGGAGTTAATTGATAAGTTAAAATGCTAGTGAACAAAGAATACCAGAAAGAAGAGGTGTAGACACCTACATCCATATTCTAAGCCTTTGGATCTCATTTTAGCTTGTCATTTTTAAACCTGGTTTTTTGTTGTTTATTTATGGCCAGTAACATGGAAAAATCAGGAGATCCAAGTTCTGTAAATATCAGAACTTCAATTCAGCAGTTAATCTATTCTCACTACAGGTTTATTGCATAAATTATTTGTTTAAAATTCTGACAAATTTAATCTCTGGGAAATTTAACAGTCAAAACATGTACAATCTAGATCACAACCCAATTTTTATTGCTAAATTTAGGTCACAAATTAGTAACATCTAAGTGCCAGAACTTCAGATGAAGTTCTGTCTTTATGACTTGTTTGGTAACCTCAGTAAATACTACATAAATTTAAAAAATCAATAAGGAATTTTCTTTTATTGTGAGAAAAACTGGATTGTCTTGTAGAACTGATCCTTACATACAGGTATTTTGCTGTTACTGCAAATTGAGTTTTCCTTTGCAGTACAAAGACCAAAACCCAGTGTCTTGATATTTAACGTCTTAGCTCCTCTCAGAATAATCAGTAGTTGCAGAATCTAAGTATTTTGAATATCTAGGCACAAAGAATTTGTTTTGTACCATCATTGTTACAGCTGGTAAACACAACTGCTACAGTCAGCTACTGTGTAAACACAACTGCTCCAGTCAGCTACTGTGTTCCTATGAATTAATTTTGTGTGATTAAATTTGTGCAATGTGCATAAGACCAACTTTTTTTCAATAAAGAATTAATATAGCAATGTATGTGACTAAATACTTAGGCATGGAGCACAAGACTTGAGTACTTACACTAACTTCAGTGAACCCCTCTGAATGTTTCATATGTATGCATTCTAGAAAGTAAAGGGAAAGTTCTCACTGACTTAAAATCAGAGGAGCCTGCGAAGTGTGTTGCTATACTAAATTTCATACCTATGCAGTGGGTAGCGCTTATGCAGTAAATATATTCCAGCATCATAAATATTTTATATTGTGGGCTAGAAGAAAGATAGAGAAGTACTTTCTTTTTCCCTTGTTTTATTTTGGTTTGAAAACTCGTCACTTCTGTCTGCTGCTCTTCCACCTCTTAGTGTACTGTTAGGCAGAAGGTCCAAAGGAACAATGAGCTGGAGACAAACTGTGAAAGAAAAAGGCTTGAGTTTGCTTGATTTTCAAAATGATCAAAAATTTCCGAATTGATTTTTCTAAGTGATGTGCTGGATTTCTGAGCTTACAGAAGGGTATTTAACAGGTGTAGCATGAGAAGTAGTTATGATTCTGCCTTTGAGGATAATGCAGAAAAATATGTCCTACAGTCATGACTGACATAGACTCTACAGTGTTATTACATGTAGATTGTAGGGTGCAGCTCTACTTGAACATGATAAAAATCTGTGGTTTAATGTATTTATTTTCTTGTACCTTTTGTCACGAAGTTTTAATCACTGGTTATGGCACTCCTTTCCTTGGGTAGTTGTCTTCCAAACTGTGCTTCCGTTGCATAGATGTGAGAAGAGTAGGAACACTGTCAGATGGATAGTGCAATACAATGACATTTTGACTGCATTTCAGCTGTGTTTCAGTGACAACAGACCCTGCTCATTTGGTACTAGGCTCTGCCTGTACATAGCAGCTGTAGCAAAGACGTCTTACTGCACAGAAAGTGCAGTTAGAAACAGACTTGGAAATCAGGTGACCTCAGCATCTGTATTAGCTTCAGAGGCCTGACCCAGACAGAAATTTCAGCAAGACATTTTAGAATGAGAATATAAACATATATTTAAAAAATTCAAGCAGAAAGCAACCCTTGAAGGTTAGAAGAACCAAATGGTTGCCTATTGCAGGGCAGAGAATTCAGTAAAACTCAAAAAAGTTGAAATCAAATACACATAATCATGAAAAACAGCAGGACTTGCTGTCACGTGGTCTCTAAGAAGCTTAACTGAACACCCTGAACTATCAAATTTCTTCACACCACAACCAGTGAAATGAAACACTTGAAAGAATGCTGGTGATCTTATACCATTCATTGATTTCTTTATTTGAGACTGCAGGGAAACAATTGATGAAGGAACTAAGCCTAGACATAATTGCTGCTGATCCTGAGTGCAGTTGTGAAGTCCTCATGAAGACAAGGAATCAATAGGACCTACTTTAGGATTTTCAGTCTCCAAGAGATTCTTGCAAAAAAAGGGGCAATTAACATCCATTATCTTCTAATAAAATATATCTCTTTTGCTCTTAATCTATTATTATTGAAGAGGGATCTCCCAGGATCTGTTTTGTGTGTAACTGTTACCTGTGATTTCCTTCCAGTTTTCAGACTACTTAGGGCTGGGGTTTTTTTAACCATATTAGGAAGGTGCTTCAAAGAGCCCAGACATACAGGAGTGTTATGTCCTAGCTCTTCAAACTATTTTTAACATGGCAAAGTTGTCAGTATCAAATAGATGAATGACTGCTTGTGCCTGATGGCAGAGGATAACATTTGAAGTATGGGCCACTATGTAAGGTGTCACTTTGTTCAGATGAAAACCCTACACTATCAAGAAAATTGTCACTATTTTCATGAGACTAAAAATGCTTGTAGCAACTTTGGCAGCTCTTCAGGTCTCAAAGGCTGGCTGGTATGATATGCCTTTCCCAAACAATATATTTTTCCATGTTCAAGAGGGTCATCGAGCCTTTGAGAAAAGGTAGATAGAGGATTTTAGCATCTCTATCCACATGTGATATTTTCTACCTCTATCAAACATATGGATAAGAAATGTTGTACTTATTTTCTCTCACAGTTTATAGTATGTACGATAACAGAGCTTCTACCAATTTTTTAGACAGTGCTCAACAACTATGAGGCACAGTGAGTAGGATTAAGGGTCTTGATTTCTCATCTGAGGCATTTACAAAGAATTTTGCTAAATTATGAACACACCTCAATCATTCTGATGTTAATCTACAGTCTTTGTTGTAGAAGTTTAATTTTTCAATATTATCTCATGTTTTAAAAATTAGAGTGAAAAAGAATGTGTGAAATCTTTGTGGCTCTAAACAAGCAGGTAGATGCCATGACCCCAATCTGCATCCTAAAAACTGCTTTTGGCCGCTAGAATCCCCAAATCTTTTTGACTTTACAACACCAAAGAATTAGCTGCCTACCTCTTGAGCAAGGCGTTTTGAGAACCATAAAATAGGTATTTCCCATGCCTGTCTCAAGCTCATAGACTATTAATGTTTCTCTCTGAATGTCTGCTGTGTTGAGTTTTGGAAAGCCACAATGGGAATAAGTACTGAGCCCAACAGCCTTTCTGCTAAATAGATTTTATGGGTTGTAGGAGACAGGTTAAAAATATTGCCTTGCTCATAGATGCTTGAATGAACTTCTGTCTCTCAGGAATGTATCTTATCCATGACAATGAGAAGACTTTCTGTGATGTGCTTAAGCATGATATAATTTAATATTTATGAATACATTAATGGTGAGTGCATTTGTCTGTCTGGGTTTACTGTAATTCCCAGTTTAAAAAATACCTGAGTAATCCAAAGCTTAGTTCTGTAGGTTTCAAGTCTTTTACGTACATTATAATGCTCACATTTATTCTTCAATCACTACATTAGGACAGGACTCCATAAATCAGACTTGAAAACCATTCTTGCTTCAGAGCACATGCCTGAAAAGAAAGTGAAAAACTGACTGTGTACCAAAATACTTTTCCTAGACTTTAGTCTTACAGCACCCCAATTCTACATTACAGCTCAGTAAACAGACTTTAGTTAACCTAAAGGTTAAACTGCTTCATTAAACCTTCTTGAAATTTAAAATTTCATAATTGCTGTTCTGTCCTCTGTCCATTTTTCATATAAAATCATTACTTTATCTATAAATATTTCAAAATACCTAATTTTCAAGTATTTTATAAAGTAGGTGGAAAATTGAGGCCTCTAAAAGTATGAATAGCAATGTTTCTTCTGCATGAATCTTATTCCAACTGATGATGACAGGTACTCATCTGAAGGACTTTTCTCCTTTCAAAAGTTGTGGTGCCTCCTAAAGTAAATCTCAAAGTCAATAAATTTTGGTTTTGAGAAAAATATTTACTTCTTGAGGTGCAATAGCATTTTGTGGGGAGCCTTAGTTCAGATACCTGTTCTTCATTATGAATTAGCCTATCTTTCCAAAGATGAGTTTTTTAGACAGTCTCACCTCTCTGTAGATATTTGTAAAACCATGTATTTCATGATATCCAGAGAAAATGTCCTTGTTTAGTGAAGAGCTATGATTCAACAAACCACAGCACCTACAGAACACAGGATAATGCAGCTTTCACACAGGTATAACAGATTTTCTTCATCACAAACATTTGATATGTTTTACGCTATTGAGTAGCTATTTTTCAGTTTTCATCTAATTATACACATCAGTAAAACAAACATGTACTGATTTTGTATGGGTTTGCTGCTAGAAGGCTAAATATTTGTAATGAGTAAAAGGTTATCTCCAAAGGCTACATCAGATTTTGAAATGCAAGACTGAGAAAAGCAAAATACAAAAGGTAATTACAACACAGTTAATGTTGAGGTGGTATTTACAGAGTAGACAAAGAAACTCCAGTGACTAAGTTGCGTTCTGTGGCCTGCAGGTAGTGAGATCTCAAGATGCTTGTTCAAATTCATCCCTAGCTACCCTATCCTGTAGAAAATTGCTGCTTTTAATACTCACAAGATTCTCCAAAAATTGCTAGTGTTCTCTTCTTTTATTAACATAATGAAGGAACATATAATGTTCAAAGGAAATAATTTATTGGAAATTATTTGTTAAAATGCAAAAAACCTTATTGTAAATAATTCTCTTTTTGAAGTTTTTGAGTGAAATCTCCTTGTAATCATGGTTGCTTTTTCCCTTTTAGTTGTATTAGAATCCATACAGACATTTTTTCTAGCTGTTCTAGGATTAAATGTCCTGAGAGTAACAGATACTCAAAGTGATTGGGGGAGGTATCCCACCTTTCCCTGGTGGGAAAAGACATCTCAGCTGGAGGAGCACAGCCTCATGCAGCACCATAGCACCTTATGTGGTCTGCTCTTTAACAGACTGCAGACTACAAGGAAACGTTGCAAAGCTTCACAGATACACAAATACTTGTTCTCGGGGCAGCTGTATGGTCAGATCTACTGTCCTTTTAAAACGAACAAGATCTACAAGGAATTCATAGGAAAATCACTTCCACCAGAGGCTTCGGACCATCTTCCCTTGGATTTGTCCTTGGGGTTAGCTGAATTTGAGGGAAAGCAGCTAAACCTCGAGACATTTAGGTACCGCAGTTTAGAGAGCAGCAGATATTATATTAGCTGCACAGCACAGCTAATATACTTCCTAAAATATTTGTATTAAATATTTATGGGCTTCCTCTTTGACATTTGGATTGCCTTGGAAAAAAAAATCTAAATTAATCTATATTCACTCTATGAAATATTATAAAATTTAAAACTATTTTAGTTATAATTAGCTGGATATCCAAATATCATTTTGAATTTCAACATCTATCAGATTCCTTTGCAAATGCTATTGCAAAACATTCATGAAACAAATTTGTAAAGGCTTCCTTTCAACAACAATTCATAAGACTGAATGGCTACTTCTGGCTGACCCAAATCAATCTATGCAAATAGCATAATCTAGCCCAAGAAATGGGTGACAACTGCATTTTCATCTGTGTCGCTTCAGACACTTCAGACTTCATACCCTAGAACTGTATTTAAAACATGATTTGCTACAAATATGACACACTTGTGTATATAGCAGGAGTCAGACCAGGCACAGTAGTAACATTATGAAAAAACAAGTATGACGACTCTTTCCAAACTAGTTTTTAAAGCAAGATATTTCTTACTGAGTAAATTTATGAACACAGTTAAATAAGGACTCTCTAGGTATGAGACCATTGGAGATGTTCTGTATTACATAATTTTTAAAAATTAATCAATTTTGACATCTGTGACAGCATTGCTCTGCTGAAAATTTGAAAGAGGAAGTGCAAATATCTGAAATGTTCTTGAAACAAAACAGATATATAGAGATTTAATGAAAATTAGAAGAGATCAAAACTCTCAAAAATGTGTGCACAGAAAGGGCAGTCTCTGGCTGGAGGTCCTCTGGTGGTGGATTTGTTTGTTTATCATACATCTTGCTGTCTGTTTATTCCATCTTTCTATCCTCCAGCTTTCCAATGTGTGAAATTGAAATACATACTCCTACACAGTTTTGTTAAACAGCTTCGCACAGTCCTTAGACATATGGAAGTGCCAGATATCTGCTATCTTTTTGTCCATAGATCATATCAGAATAGATACACCTTCTTTCTACATGATAGAACTTTATAAATAACATTCAAAAACACTCCTTCAATAAGTATTCATATCACAAGAATTATGACTACTTTAGTTGAAAGCAAAGTTACATTTGCTATCCTAGGGGAGCTAAGAAAGACCTACACACCTAAGTCTATTCTGAATAAGTAATATACAGTATTACATGTTTTATTCTCTAAACCTCTCAAATGTACAAGCTCTTCTTTTTTGTCTCTATAAAGAAGTACCAGTAATGCATATGGATATTCCAACTATTTTTGTTCAAAAGCTGTCATTTTGCCCTTCAGCAATTTGTGTTGAAAACCAAACCATGGTTGAGAAATTCACGCATTTTGTTAAAAAATCAGCAGTTTTCCTTTAGAAATTTACTGTACTGTTACACAAGTGGTTATTCATTGTCCCCCTGCATTTAGAGCAACTCAGTGTCCAGGGGCATTTTTTGAGGTGTTTCTGTCTTGCAAATGATAGTCTGCAGAATGCTCACTAATGATCAGGGAAGACCTGGTATGTCCTGTGGTTTTGGTCATAATTAAAAATCACTTAAATCATCATCAAAAAGTCACTTAAATCCTAAAAGTGGAAAAATCCATATTTGGAAAAATCAGGTATCTGCAGAAGTAATTCTGCCCATGGACTTCCTGTAGAACATGGGACAATAAAAATCTCCAATCATTATTCTCCAATCCGTTGGATAATAACATTTACACTAGTTTCAGCAGAAGTTCTAATAAAGAGTCTGCTTTTGTCTACTTCTCAGAACAAGCTATCTTTTGGTATTTATTTGTTTTAAACATGTTTGTTTGTTTCAGAGAGTTTATCGAAAGCTTTGTGCAACCTATAGACTAGTTTTGAAAGTACACTTTTCAGTTTTGGGCTTGTCCCTACTGTGCTATACTGTGTGAAAAACTTAGCTATAAAAAGTCGAGATTTAAAATTTTACATTATTCAGAGGAAGGACTATAATTTGCTGCTCATGCATAAAAATTGGTGTGGTCTAATTATTGGATAGCTGCTTTATTCCAGCTAAATATTCTGTCTGGACATAATCTCTCATTTGGGCTTAAATACACATATTGAGTTTTCCAGTATAAAAATTTTGTTAAAAAAAAAAAAAAAGAAGGATTGAAGCTTGAAGTTATACAACTTATTATAAGATCTTTCTATCCCTTTATTACACTTTTACAAATGTTCTTGTTAAAAAAAGCCTAACAAATGTATATACATATAATCCACAGACAATGTGAAACCATGGAACTACTAATTTCAGTGTTGTCTGCTAACTTTTATCCAAGATTCCTCTGTATTGGCAGAGGAGATTTGCAGTATAGGTTATGGTACTGGTGAAAGAATATTTACCGTGCTTTTCCTTATCAACAGTGTGAACAATTAGCCACGGGTCACACAAAGGCCTGGAGATGCAAAAAGACAAGACTGATCATAGGTAAATTCATGTGAACAGCAGCTTGCAGCTCATTAGAGAAACTTAATGGGATTTATCAAGAGACAGTGAGTAATACATGCCAGCAAAGAGCATTAGGATTCATACACAATGCTGAGTGAAAGCTGCTGAATAAAAGTTAAACATGATTTCCTACATGGCAATTAAAAGAGATAGTGACTAAGTTTTGGGCTGGATTTTCAAAGTCACTTCTTTATATTTTCTTTTCACATTATTTTTTACTGTGCAGATTATGAGAATTTGACTTTGAAAACCTTCCTTGTAATTTTAAGATCTCCTGTAACTTCCTTATATTATTTTTGTCCCACCTCCTATCTACAAACTGAGAAAATTTGATTTTGTAGGCGAAAGCCCAGGAAAAATTCTTCTGTGATGTGATATCACTAAAAGATATTTGCTTCATTGATATCTTTTCCAAATTAATGATCAGTGAGATATATTATCCTCGTGTAATGGATAAATGCTGTTATGTTTTCATTACTACTACTACTTATTGTGTTAAATCCATATTTCAGTCTGAAAGAGAAAGGTGTGTGTGCTGTATTTTAAAGCTGTTGTTTTAATTAATTGCATTCTTTTGTTTTGCAGGGTTCTTTGCTACCTATTGCACCCTGAAAAATGGGATTCATCTTCTATTTTAACTAATTCTATCTTGTGGTAAGATACTTTGCAAAAATAATGTAGTTGGCTAAAATATCTCCTAAAATATGAACTTTGGGGATTTATTTTTTTGGCTGGTTTCTGGTGGGAGGGAGCTGGTAGGGTTTTATTATTTGTTTGAGTTTGGTTGTTTGTTTGTTTGTTCCTTTGTTTGTTTGTTCCTTTTTTTGTTCATTTGTTCCTTTGTTTGATCATTTATTTGCTCGCTTGCCTGTTCTGAGGGCAGGGATAGATAATCAGCCCATTTGATCTGATAATTTTGTTTGGACTGTAAAAGGAGAGGTAAATCAAGTGATACATTGAGTGATAAATCCACAAACTCTAAGGTAGTGTGCTATTAATTTAAGCAGCAAAGAACATTGAGAAAAAATAAGATCTCTTACCAAAGGAATTTTTTCCATGCAGCAGTGCCTGAGAATGGCTCTGAAGCATGGGAGTTAACTAGACTGAAAATGGTGGCAAGTTTTTACAAATTTTTAAATTATTATTTTTTCATAAGACAATGCACCAATATTTTGAATACTGTAGCTGCCTACATGAATTTACAAAAATTAACACAATGAGCAGAGGTCCCCATAACTAATTTTTAACAAAGTCTAATACATGGATAAGTCAAAATTTAGTCTTTTCTATTACCATCATCCTTTAGAATCACTGAGGAGTGCCTACATAACCTCGTTTAATTTCCTTAGCTCAAAGGTGTTTGTTCTTCTGTCAGTCAAACACATTTTCTCTTACAAGACAGCACCATCCAACCCAAACATTGGTGACAATCTTGAAATTAATTTCATCAATTAATTTCAAAGTTACATTCAACACCACAAATACAACTTTAGACTATTTCTACCTACTAGAATAATAGGGTCAATAGACTTTGTGTGTGCTCCCTTACATCCTTTTCTAGCACAGCACAAGAACATAAAACAGCTGGAGGCACACACATAACTAAGCAATCATCCACTTAATATCTAGCCTTATTCCTTCCTCTCTGTGCAGAGTAAACACTAAACATTTTTTAAATGCTCATTTGAACTTGCTTAACCTTAGAAATAAAGGGGCATCCAGAGTCCACATAAAATTTATGTGATTATGGCTTAAAGAATTCTCCCTTTCAAATGTTCTGAAGCTCTCATGATTAAATCAGAATCAATGATTCTTCAGATGTTAATCTTATAAATCAGATTTATATTTGGATGGATCTAAACACTGACTATTTATAAAGAGCTATTTGTTGAACTTGCATTTGAGGCAGAGTAAAAAGAAGTTATACCAGAACAATCCTTCATCTTCATCAACAAGAAACCTTTCTCAAAATTTTAATAGAATTCTGACTGTCATTATGATAGAGAACCAATATATTGGCTAAAGCAATAATGTGAAATACAATTGTCAGAAGGTATATAAGATTATTTTTGTCGAGCATTCTAGGTCTCAGTGTTTTGACATTTAATACTTCAAAATTAGGACTGTCAGTTGTGTTAATCATTTTGGAAGTAGCTTATCCTGCCATATAAAGCTTTTAAAATTAATTCCTAATACTCTTACAAAAGACTGATCCTCAAATATTAAAATGTGTTATTAAAATGTATGTGTGTATCAAAATTGTTTTGATGAATTCAAAGGTATATTTGTTCCTACTCCAAGCCCAGAAAAGACTTTTTTTGAACAGGTTACACAAAGACAACATCAACCACACTATCTCCCTTTAGCAGTTATCCTCTATTGCCTCTGCCTCAGCTATCATGTGTATCAAATAGTATTCTTCATTTTTTATACCCTGATGATCATTTATTTACATCATAGGAGCGTTTGAGTATGCTGGTGTAACTATAAATGTGAAGAAAAACACAGTCTCTTTCTTTAAAAAGAACTCTTAAAAACCAAAATACCTCAGGTAGGCAACAGCATCAACAGCAACAGTAATTATAAAGACAATGCATATAAAAAAGTAAATAAAAGAGGAAGCTAAAACATCAGTATAATTAGCCAGCTTCACTGCGCATTTCTAGTAATAGTTGTTTAGTTCTCCTTTTCTGTGCTAAGCCTCTGTACAGATTATATTCTCAGTCACATCTTATATTGATAAATTCCTGGAGCCTCAAGATGGTGTTTATCATCAGAGATGAGAAAGTACATGATGTGATGACCTGCTTTCTGCATGAATTTAGGAATAAGGTTTATGGTATTTTCTTTTCAGTATCCTTTACTGTTATCAGGCATTTTTGACAACGTTTCATTTTTTTATCCTGCTTGTATAAAGAACGTATATTTGCTAGTGGTATACAAACATTAATGGTTCTTACCACACATAGTGTTCCAGTAGAACCAGTAAAATTTTTCTTATTTCAAATGATTATCAAAAATACTACCACAGATCTTGAAATATCTTGAAATATAAATAGTAATAGTTTTCCAGTTTTTCCCAACATCAGTGATTGAAAAATAGTACTGTAATGAAAAGTGATCTCAACCAATGGAGTAGAGACAGTATTTCATAACAGTATAAAACAGCAGTTTCTTTCTGCTCAGATCTCCTAATCAAAGGACAATAATTTTAATACACAGAATCTGGGTCTCAGATGGAAAGAATTTTCTGTTTGCAAAGAACTAACAGAACAGTACAGAGTACAGAACAGGAGAGAGAATCAGCCTAATTTATTTCAACAAAGACCTCCAGACAGAGTCACTGTATTTCCAATTCACCTAAGTATCAAAAAATATAAAGCTAGACTCAGAGCAGGTGAGAGAATCTCAGGAGTCTCAAAAGTGTCAGAGTCCTCTTCTTTAGTTCCTAGTTACAATCCATGAAATATTGACTTTTCCAAAGAAGCCCAGTAAGGACTTTTCAACCTGTACAAGTAAGTATTTCTAAAATAAATTACTCCAATATTTTAGTATCAATTGAAGATGTAATCCCTCATGCTATAACTAGGTCATTATAAAACCCTGTATATTTATTTATTTTTCCTCTCCAGTTGGATGACATATGGATAGATGCTCTTCTCATAACTTTTCTTCTACATACACTGCAAAACTGAAAATACAGCAAACTCTCTCACGTGCACTGACAGGCCAAAATTAACATTAAAGGAATAAAATGAAATAGCCACACTGAGACTTAGAAATTCTGAAGTGAGTTGGTTTTGAATATTCAGATGTTTTCTGTACCCTTAAGTTATGGAAAACAGACAATTTGACTGTAGTTCACTCATTATCTCTCTAAACAAATAATTAGTTAACTATTCAAATGAAAATATGTGGAAAAATATGAAAGAAAATACTGTCTTAATAAAATTGGTAAATACTCAAATTTGAAATTTCATGTTGCAAAAGTGGTAGAAGAAGATATTTCAGAGATATGTTTTCTTCCCCTGAAAGTTGTAATGGTAATCTGAAGATTTAATATCATCATCATCATCATCATCATCATCATTAGTATTAGTATTAGTATTATTCTATTGTTCTATTGCATTGTATTATTGGACAGACAGATTTTTCAGGTCTTTGCAGGGCCAGTCTATAAACACAGTCATTGTTGCTGCTGTGATTATTGTGTCAGAAGAGGGGAGTGCAATCTTTAATTAGGGAATAGGCCAGACAATTAACAACACCAGCTTTCCATAATGGGCTGTAAAAAGTTTGAATGTTAATTCTTTCAAACTGTAATTCTTTCTGTAATTTGAAAGAGCCTTAATCAAAAGCTATGTTTTGTTTCCAGTGTGAAGAAGGTGATTTATCTGAATGAGTAGAATATGAATGTTTAATTTTTCATGTTACTTCTACTGGTTTATTTTTATTGAAGTACCTGGCAGTTAGAATTAGAATTAGAATTAGAATTAAAAATTACTCAGCTAAAAGTAACTTTTTTCTAGCTATTTTTCATTGAACTATGAGTAAAAAAAGAAAACTAAGTATTTAAAAGAAACCACTTCTAGTACTAGGAGAATAAGTATTAACTTGTAGTTATAAATTATTTTTAATAAATTTGGGGGTGTTCTTATATTTTATCCTGCCCAAAAACTAAAACAGATTTTTCTTTCTTAGAAAAAGAGAAGGAAAGATGGAGAAAATTTTACTTTCCTCTGAGAAAGTAATTTTAGTTTTTTCCATTCATTTCCTCAGAGGATTTCTGGGAGGTTCTAAGGATAAATTAAAGTGCTCCTCATTCTTTATAAATAATTCCCCAGAACTTAAAAGGGGTTTTAGGTTGTCCAGATGGGAGGACATATTCTACATGTTATTATTTACATCCTGCATTATAAAGTGGTTTACATTTATAACCATGCATACATATTCAGTTCTGGAATCTCTATTAAAACTATTAAGAACCAACAGACCAAATATTAACTTGTGAAGTGGTTGTAACATTTAATGTACAAAAATATTCAGCAGTTAATTATAGTTGGCTAATTAACAGAGGCATAAAAAACAAGTTAAAACCTTTACTTTTTTCTCAATTTTTGTGATACTGCCATTTCACTGTTTTTTTCAGTCTGGCAAGTTAACTATTATAAAAATGCCACTGCACACACTTTGAACATTTAGAGGGTATGTATACTAAAGAAGCATAGGGAGTATAAACTAATTCTGATTTTCCAAGAATCCACTTGAATCAAATATTTGGTTTAGGGATATAAGAATATGGGTATAAGTGAGAAGAGGTGAACAAAAATGTTGTAAGACTAGTAATACTACCCCTATATCAACCTCCATCTGGTGTCTCCAAAGTATATAGATAATTCAGGGATGCTGCTTATACTGGGGACTAGTATTGGGGATTAAGGTCTTTCATTTCAGGCACTGTTCAAAATTATTCATTCTTTAAATTATGCGGTAAAAATATATTTACAGTTTAAAAATATTTTACACTGTAAAAATACTAATTGCAGTTCGGTCCAGTGGAAGCTAGATATTAAGTAGGCTTATTCTTCCCACCCCCTCATCACCTTCATTAGTACAGCATGAGATAATTTTGATTTTTAAATTAGCATGCATCCTGAGCTATGATACTGTGGCACAGTGATGAGGCCACAGACTTCAAAATTTTTCTAACTGCCTCCAGAGGACCTTTTGTCACCAAATGAATCTCAGCTACCATTAACTTGAATAATTCTTCTTTCTAATATCAAATACCACTGTCATGTCAAAGTACAAAACCAAATAATCAAAAGAAAAGCTTACTCCTAAAAAATCTCTTTTTTAACAGGATTGAAACTTTTTCTAGTAAAGGTTATGAATTGTTTTTTCCAGTTAGAACATTGGTATGTTGAAAGAGATATTATTTCTTCCTACCTAATACATTCCACAGAACATGCAGGTACCTTTGTGATTCGTTTATCTTTAGTGCTACAGCATGAAGTTATAGTTCTGCTACAATGACAAGAAAAGCAGAGGGATAGACTAATACGGCCAAACAGAACTGTTCAAAGTTTCTTTATCATTGGAGGCAAGCTGAGAATAACCAGTGGCATTTGCTTAGCTGTATTTCAGAGTAATGTTGGGGTTTTTTGGGTTGGGTTTTTTTTGGTTTTTTTGGTTTGTCTTGTTTATTTGTTTTTTTGGTTTGCTTGGGTTTTGGTTTATGTTTGTTTGGTTTGGTGTGGTTTGGTTTTTGTTTTGTTTGGCTCGGTTTGATTTGGGTTTTTTTATTATTATTATTTATATTGACCTAATTCTGGCTTTAAATTTTTGGGATGCTTGAGCATCACTAATTTGTGTCACCATCTCTGGTGTCATGTGATGAGAGGGCTAAGACTTATCTCATATGACTGTTATTTGGCTTAAGCCTGAATCTACTTAAAATCAATTATAAATAATTTTTATTGAGATTATTTGGGGCAGAGCAGACCTGAGGCTAAAAGCATTGTAAAAACCCACCCATTTTGCCATGGTTTATTTTTGATATATTTTATGCTGCTTTATTGTACTGTACAAGGCTCATGAAGACCATGAACTAAGAGTATTTAGCTACAGAAAAACACTTGTGTTAACATGGCATTAATGCATTTTAAAATAAGTGTATACAGCATTAGGGAAGCAGACACTAACAAAATAGCTAATTTGACAACTCATTAACAGAAACTCAAAACAGAAACTATTAAGTATTCTTTACAGTTCTGTCAGTTACCTTGTGTCAATAATTAAACATCTAACAGTCACTAATGCTGCATTATTGCTTACAAAATGTCATAAGTTTTATATAATTGCAATTGCAATTGCAGCTGCTGAGTGGTTTTAATTTTACTGGTTTGACAGTTTACAAGCTTTCTAACAGTGTTACTAACAAGGACTTTACACTTGAAACTTCTGGTTTACCATTTCCCTTGTTGTTTCCCTTATCATTTAGCACAACTAAGCCTTGTCATCAAACCAAATATCCTTTCCCAATTATTCACTCAGTGCCTTGCTGGCAAAGGAATAATTTCTGTCACAACTGCAAAAGGTTTGATTGCTGTGCAATATTACAGCAATCTGTCCAGGTTCTGCACATATACTTTAAATTCTGTCAAGCCTGCCTTGCTCTGGGAAATAAACCTTTCTTCTGAAGATAAATCTTAAGTACTCTTGAAACAAGTGGTTTATGTGTTTATTTAAAGGTGTTTTTCAAGCTCTGAGAAGTTAACATTCATGTAGTCTGAAATATTAACTAAGCATTATGACACTAAAATCCTGCAAACCTGAACAGATCTCTGTTAAGTAGAACATACAGTGAAAATTTACATTCACAAACTACATAAATGTCAGCTAACTTAAAATCTGTAAAATAGGCCACTGGTTATGTTGAGTTGAACTTCTAGATTTTTCTTGTTCTAGTTTCTCATACAAGATTGTTCAGCATTAAGATGAATCTTCTACACAGTACAAGATTATGAGAAAGTTTTGTTCTTATTACTTGCTATCCTGCTCTATTACTAATTAGAAATAAATTAAATTAAATTTACTCAAGTGAAGTCTTTGACTGTGGCAGCAATCCATAAGCAATGTTCTCATCAATATCTCGACCCACAAGTCTTTTCATTGCATTTTCTAACTTTGTCCTTCAGAGGAGAGAGAGTGAAAGAGCAGCTTGGTAAAAACCTGAAAACCAGCTGAGTTCAATGCCCCACTCACTTGTGGGGCAATCTTTCCATTTGCAAAAACAGATAAAAGTGTTTGTTTGCCGATGAATCTCTGAGACCAATGCCTACATTTTGGGCAATACCAAATACCTATCAATACCCACTATTGCTGTCTTTGCTAAAGATTGAAAAAAGTCAGTAAACTCTCTAATGAGGAGGAAATTATCAAGGAGGACATTATAAACTACTTCCTTTTGTTTGCTCTTAATGACATTCCTGAGACTACTTTGTTAAAATCTTGCTTCCTTTTTAGCTCTAATTCAGATTAAATGATGAGCAATGGCTAAAGTGGTGTGGCCCGGGAGTTCTATAAAAAATTGGGTTTCCCCTTTCTCATTGTTTTTGAGGTCAGATTTTCATCTATACTGGGGTATTCTAATATTTTCCTAACGAGTGAGGAAATTCTGAATTGTCTGATTTACACTCTCTGGGTGAAGTGCAGAGAGATTTTTAAGTTCTGTGTTTATCTTAGTGACAGAAATACACCAAGACTGGTTTACCTCCTAGTAGAGGCTGAGCCACTTATTCTGCTTGGAATTCAACTCCTTGGTTGAAAAATGGAGAAAACCTTCACTGTTCCAAAAGATATTTAAAAGTTGCATGTGGTGAGGTGTAAACTAAACAGCTTTATGGGTACAATTTGTGACAGTGACTACATAGACTAACAGTGAATAGTGAATTGGTATTGGTTTGCTGTAAGGGAGGTTCTTATCATCCCATGTGATCTGCAGATTCTTTTAGAATCGGATTAATCTAATATGTCACCTCCACAGAGTAAACTGGCATGCAGATTTTTGCAGAAGCATACAGTGTGTAGAGGAGGATTTGAAACCTCTCAGGCTGAGCCTTATAGTCTGGCATTTTGTGAAGGAGCTGCACTCATTCATTGTATATACATTATTCTGAACTGTGGAACAAGAAAAAAAATTTTGGTAAACATGACTTAATTAATCATAATGAAATCCTCCATCTTTTAATTTGAGAAGGACTACTCTTCAAGGCTTTTAAGAAGATTATGAATTTCACAAAGTAAGATCTAAACAGATGAATCACGAGGCAGGAATAGGGCACAGACATTTCCATATCACATTTTGCTTTTAGAGGGTTTATTAGAAATAAAAAACATTTTACTTGGTTTTATTTCTTAAAAATAAATTTAATATTATGCACTATTATCTCTTTGGTTCAATGTTGTAGGGGAAAAAAGATATCTTTTATTTGCTTATGATTAGGGAAAAAAAGGAAAGCAAATGTTTTTTCTTGCATGTGGAAAGAAAATAAACAAATTTTGAACTACCAGGGTTTATTTTTAAACTACAGAGTACAGCAAAGGAAAGCTTTTTAAAAGTAAGGGTTTCGAAATCAACAACCAAAAGAGAGTGTCAAAATAAAATTTTAAAAGTTGCTACCTAATCCCTGCCTATTATCTACTTTTAAAATACTTTAGAAATATTTTGTTAGTTGAGATTTAATACATAAATAATTCAAACTAAGGTATTCCAGTCTCTGGCTCCATCTTAACCTGAATTCTCACTCACTTAAATCAGACTATATACAGCAAAGCTATTTGCCACAACAGAAATTTGTTTATTTTTGTATATAATAGCATTATTTCCATGTTTTTACTGCAAATTCAAATTTCTTTATATTTCTGTCATTCAACTTCTAGTAATCCATTTTTATAATGCTGATTTTTCAATAGATTTTGGGGAAACACATTTAACAATTATGTAATGCAGTATTACATCAGTTTCCCACACCCACATCTGTCCCACAGAACATGTAAAAGTAATTGTATTTTTCTCCATGGCAGAAAGAAAAACAGATACATTCAGAGTTGCTTTTCTTCTAGTTTGTTGGTTTTGATATGGAATTTGGCAAAGAGAAATGTTAAAATGCATTTCATATAATCAGAGAATCAAGAATGGTTTGGTTTGGAAGAGATCCTAAAGACCATCTAGTTCCAACTCCCTTGCCTTGGGCAGGGACATCCTTCACTACACCAGGTTGCTCAAAATCACATCAAACCTTCTCTTGAAAATTTTCAGAGGTATGGCATCCACAATTTTTCCTGTCCTCACCATCCTCACCGTGAAGAACTTCTTCCTAATATGGAATCTCAGCCCACCCTCTTTCAGTTTGAATCCATTCCCCCTTGTCCTGTCACGACACGTTTCTGTAAATAGTCCCTCTCCACCTTTCTTTTTTGCTCCCTCCAGGTACTGGAAGGCTGCAATGGGGTCATCCCAAAGCCTGTTCTTCTCCAGGCTGAACAATCCCAATTCTCTCATCCTTTCCACACAGCAGAGGTGCTCCATCCCTCTGATATGTTGGTGTCCTCTTCTGCACTCACCCCAACAGGGCTCCTGTGCTGGGAACCCCAGAGCTGGATGCAATACTCCAGGCGGGGTCTCTTTAATTGGCTTCATTTGGACCTTCAGTTACAGAGAATTTCTCTTAAAGAAAAAGGGCAGAACATTAAATCTGGAGTGCATGAGATATACAGGAGTCCTGACTTCACTGCTATCCTAGTGGACACAAGGACTCTGTATTCTTTGATGTAGTATTTTCCCATTGCCCCTCTCAAAATGATGCTAAAGACTGGGCTCCAGAAGATGGGTAATGAAATAAAATAAAATAAAATATCAGTGTCTTCCCTTTATTTAGTAGAATTAGCCTCTGAATTTGTTAATTCCTTGCCCAACGTGTGCTTATACTGGTAAGTATTCAGACTTCATAAGTCATATTGTAGAATAGTAGGGATTTTTTGATAGCTTAACTTAAACTGCACATTAAACTTGCAAAAGAAATATAAATATTTCATTATATGCTGCAGTGAATGTACTTAAGTAATGTGTCTTCCTATTTAAAGTCAAAACAAATGAACAATTTAATGCTGAACTGTGCTGATGCTTATTAGATATTGGTGAACAAGTGTTTGAAAGGAATTGGGGTATTTAAACAGCAACCATATTTACAAATACAGAAAACTATTTCTGCTCTTCTGCAAGTGGAGATTTAATGCAGCTATGCAGCCTGTTTATTAAATAGCACATTGTGACCTGCACTAGTCTTCACTAGAGTACAGTAAAAAGTACAATCACTCTCTTTTTTTTGCCAAGAAAGGTAGAAAAGAGTTCAAAGAGTTCATCCACTCAAATTCTGCTGTATAGAGCCATTACAGCTGAACTGGCAATGTGAATCTGTCCAGAGAAGACCTGATGCAATTTATTGCTTTATAGATAGACAAATAGATGGTAGATGGATAGATAGATAGATAGATAGATAGATAGATAGATAGATAGATAGATAGATAGATAGATAGATAGAAGAAACAGTGGATCCATTAAAATGGTTAGAATTTGATAATGAGTCAGCAATAGAATAAAATTCAATTGTCAAAAGATCTAATTTATACCAAAGTAAATGTCCAAACTCAACCTTTTCCTACTGTTTTTTATTATAAAGTAAGCTTCAGAAGGTAGGTTAGAGCAGATTCTGGAGGCAGCATAGTCTACCATGTAGGAGAAAAGTGTAGCAGAAGAAAGGCAATCACACCCCTACCAAGCTGTCTTTGAGCAGGGTGGCTCTGCTTTTCTTCTCTGCATTTTATGACTGTCACCACCTTTCTGTCCTTTTGCACTCAGTCATGGGGCCCATTTCCATCCACTTTTACTGTTTCACTGAAGGGTGAGCATTTGTTGTAGGAATTCTACTATGAAACAACTGTTTTTATGAATGTGCTCTCAACTGATTTTTCCTGGGCTTTTTTTGGTTTGGAGGGGCAGGAGGGGAGGTTTGTTTGTTTGGTTAGTTGGTTTTTGATTAATTGTTTGATAAAAAGTCCTGTTTTCCTGTATGGACCAATTCTGCATGTCTATTTAAAGTGGTCTTTCTGCAGGTAGACATGTTTGGTTTTAGCAGAAATAAGTTACAAAATAAATCCCTAGTGTTATACAGCATAATGAGAATTTCCCAGAACTGAGAAACTTGTAGTAGTGAACAGTGTTTTTTAGGTGTTCTTCCTCACAAGTCTGACGAGAATAGAATTTGTCATACAGCTCAATGTTGCTAAGTAAATATTCATTTTATTGTTTCGATAAACCACCATCTGACTTGCTTTATTTCATGCAAAGTAGTGTAATTATGTGTTATCTTTGCAAATATGCAGAATGTTAATTAGGCAGCATTGTTCTGAATACCCACTTCACAATGTTGTCTTTGGTTTTATACTGATTTCAGTTAACAAAGTAATATTTTCATGTGATGCTAATACTGAAGCAAAATTGCGTGGTTTTTTTCTTGTGATTCATTTAGAAAATGAAAAAAAACATTCAGAGTTAGTCACAATTATAAATCTGAGTAACTAGAAAAATGGTCAGTTGTTTGAGGTAATCATTTTGTCTTGGTCTTTGGAAGACCTCATTCAAAGTGGAGCATTTAAAATCATTGCTACAGAAGGCTGTCCAATCTTTGTTGTAAAGAGCAATTTGACAAACTAATATCATGCATTTAGAAAATTAGCTTGCATCTTGGAGTGGCTCTGAAAGACCATTTTAGTTCTATCTTTTATAAAAAGAGGTTACAAGATACTGCTATCTTTAGTCACCATATCTTTATACGCGCTGTTTTTCTCTTTTGCATGAACAAAATCTATTTAAAGTATGTGATATTTATTTGTCTCCAAGTGGAAAGAGGAAAGCTAAAGCCTAACGAGGTTAAAACTAATTTTAAAAAAAGCAGAAGGGTCACGGAAGAATGAAAATCAGATTAAGCTCTGAAGCAGCAGGAGGAAGCAGCAGCCACAGCAGTATCTTGAAGTGCCATAATGAGTGGTGACACAAACAAAAAATAGTCTCCAGGAGTAGTGAGTGACCCCAAGACTTTTACTGAAGTGCTGTAGGAGGATGCTTTAGAATGACAATTTGTAAGTGTCATATCCTAAATTATAAGGATTTTCATAGCTAGAGCCTAGTTTTAAAAAGCAACAGAAACTAGATCCCTTGAAAGACATTTGCTACTTTCTCAGAAATATTAACAGGGCAGAACTTGTAAACACTGAAAAAGCCCTTGTCCTTGTTTTTTTCCTTCACATTTTTTGTCTTCATAAGGAACTTTGTACTAGCACAGTTAGATGTCTCTGCAGAAGCAGTATTTTAATAGCTACGAGATTTCTCAGAAGTGACACTTTGAGTCATAGAGTGGAAGTTACTCAGAGTCAAACTCAGAGAGACAGTTAAACTTTGCAGGCATTTGAAGAAGAGATAAAATAAGGTACGTTTTAGAAAGGAAAAAGCAGTCAAATTCAATTTAAGAGAGATTAATTGCTTCCTCTTCAAGCTGAGATATTTCTTTTCCCATTCTTGACAAACATTGAAGAGAGAGTATTTTGGAATCACTTAAAAAATGAAAAAATAATTATGCTGGAATACTAATTTTCATAAATAAGACATTAAGCACTGATCTATAGAAAATATTTAGTCATCTATACAAGGAACTAACTTTCATAATAAAAATATTCTTCTAGCAAAACAGCTTTACATTTTAAGTCACATCCACTGAAAGAGGAAAGGACAAACTTAGAAGAATTCACTTAGCACCTGAAGAAAAAGCTTTTATTAGAAATTATCTCTGAAGGATAATTCACATTTTTGATTGTCAAAGTGATGGACTTAAGAAAAAAATAATAAGTCTTGCGCCATCATTTTCTCTTTGGCATTCTAAGTGTCAAAAAATGTGTAAGAATTTATGCTACTAATGCAGGCTTTCCACGGTCTGAGGCTTCTGACATGTTAAAACTTGTGTTATAAGGCATTTTTGGGATCCCTCGTGGGACCACTTGCTTAACTGATGCCCTGAGATCAGTAGGAGTAGGCAGAAAAAATGTATTTGGAGTCACACAGTACTTGATGCTAAAGTACTTATTATTCTTTTATAACAGTTATTTTGTTCAGGAAAATTTAAGGAAAACCATTATTATGAAAATTAATGTTAGAATTCTTTATTTATTCTTTGTAACTCAGACATTTAATGAAGCTTTGGACGTTACCTGTATAATTTCGTAAAATGCAAATACATTAATATTTAGTACAGGCTGAAGAATGTCATCATTTTGATAGTTTTTTATTAGAAAATATTGCCACACTGAGCTTATAATAGGGTTTAGCAGTCCAATAATAAGAAAATATTTTTATGATTTTTATTTTGGAATTTTTGATTTTGTATGTCTTCATTATCCACTTCCAAATTTTCTCATGTCCACACAAGCA
The DNA here is from genome assembly GCF_000277835.1 of Geospiza fortis. Taxonomy (NCBI): domain Eukaryota; kingdom Metazoa; phylum Chordata; class Aves; order Passeriformes; family Thraupidae; genus Geospiza; species Geospiza fortis. The sequence goes on along the minus strand of NW_005054404.1, from coordinate 2,291,252 downwards.
GAAATTAGAAGGAAAGAAACAGAAAAAAACACCCAAAGGGAAACATGACTGCAATTTTTTAAAGGTAGAAAGGAAGACCCAGGGAACTACAGACCAATAGCTTGGTAAGGACACAGGGTAGATCCTCAGGCCAGAAATGATAAGGTTCATGCAAGACTAGGAGGCCTGACACGTGGCTTCAGTAAAAGCAATTTTGTCTGACCAAAGACCTGGTGGTCTTCTAGCATGCAGGGGCTACACAAGTTGACAGATGCCATTGACTTAGACTTCTGTAAGGCCTTCAGCATGATCCCACATGACACCCTCATCTCCAAACTGGATTTGAAGAGTGGGCTGTTCTGCAGGAGAGGAGCTGGCTGGCTGGATTTGAGGGAGCCTGGTGGCAAGCGGTGTCCCTTGGCTGGATGGGGCCCTGAGCAACAAGGTCTAGTGGCTGACATCCATGCCCGTGATTGGGGTTTGGAAGATAAATGTTAAGATCCCTTCCAAACCAATCCATTCTATGATTTTGTGAGCTACACAGATATTTGTATTGCAGCATGGTCACTGCCTAAATCTTGTTAGCACCTCCACTAACACTAATAATAGTTCTAATTACTGTTTCTTTCTCCCTCTTCCTTTACAGCAAGATGTCAGATGTATGGGACATCATCATCAAAAGCCCAGCAAAGAATTAATCAATATTTAAAGACTATATACTGCATTGAAAAGTGAGCCTTATGGACTCAAAGGCTTGTAGAACCTTTCTGAACAGATGTCCTACTAATATAAAGTAATTTTTAATTGATCTTCTGATTCCTGTGAACATCATTTTGTGTTTGTAAGGCAAGGATATTATGTCATTCTAGTAGGACGTCCTCAGAAAATATGTTTTCTCTATCTGCATCATATGAGATTTACCATAAACAGATCACAATCAGCTGAGAAGACTTAAAGAAGTGAAGATTTTCGGTCAATTTGCTCTATGGTTATTATAAATATAACAAGTCTTTACTTCCAATTCACATAAACATATAGTTTTGTTGCTCAACTCTCAGAAAAGCAGTACATGATCAGCCTATTCTGAAGGTTCTTTTGTATTATTTAGATATTTTTTCCCCTAACTAAATTTGACTACTAAATTCAGTACTAAAATTGACTAGAATAATTAATAGGCACAAGTGTAGTACAGGGATCTACCACCTGAGAACCCAGCAAAGACTTAGGGAAGCAAGCAATGCTGCTAAGCAAGAATAGTTAATACATTTTTTTATAAAAGTATTTTTAAATGATAGTTCATATTTTAGGTCAAAAACACACTGTCATGAATGAATGTTATCATGTGTTCACTAAGCGTGTGCAAACATGAAAGGGTCCACTCCATGAACCCTCTTGCTGCAAGTGAATGCTAGGTTTCAAAACTAAAACTCCTCAGAAAGCCCACAGTTACTGGGAGGGATCAAACCACTGAGGCAGAGTGGGAATTTTCCAGGGTAGAAATCCATTTTGATTTAGGTGAAATGTACATATTTGAGTTATGTCTGTAGCTTGCAGTTTAGTCTGACTGCCTGTTCTCTGGAAGGGCCTGTGGCTTGGAAGGACAAGAGATAAGGGGGAGGAGGGGGGCAGACAGAGCAGGGCAACCTGACCCAGGAGTTCTTTCTGAAGAATTAGTGGTAAGTGTCACACGAAATCAGTGGAATGAATATGTATGAACATATTGTGAAATTGCATGCATATGTATTTGAGAGGGAGATAAAAGGAGATCTGGAGTTCCCAGAGGTACATATGTCATCTTAGGGGAACGATTCCCACATGCGTCCAGCGCTGTAATAAACATACTGGGTTTACAACTTTCACAAAAGTTGTGGAGTTTTGTTTATCTCTGCAAAACACCACAGTCTTATAGTACACATTAAAGAGGAATTTAAATATTTTGTAGGATTCTTGGAAAAATAGGTTCCTATGGAAAAATAGATCAATAAGATCTGAGACTCTCAGCTGTATGGAAGAGCTTCAAATTTATCTGAAATCTCACAATAAATATATTTTTAACAAT
>NW_005054404.1:2287542-2289186 GCF_000277835.1 Geospiza fortis | reverse complement strand
AAGATTTGCTAAGTACTGCTGCTATGCAGGTAGAGTGACTGGAAATCAGGGAAGAGGAAAACCATGTGAAATTAACATTACTAAAATTAATTTTACAAATTCCATATATTTATACTGAAAGCTTGAGAACTTCTTTGAAAATATTCTTCGTTATATTTCTATTCTAAATGAGGCATTTGCTTCCCATTATATCAGCCTTTTTTCATCAAAGGTGCATTTACTTTCCTTTTTTACCACTTGGCATAAGAGCTTTCTATGCCTGCTCATCAGCTGGCATTTCTTGGCATTTCAATAAATTGGTCTCAGCAGTTTACATCACAAAAGTATTTTGTCCCCTAATGTTCAGCAAATGTTTCTTCAGTTCTATTATATAAGGCATACCACTTTGCAGTTAAATCTCATTAACCTACTTGATTTTTATATGAAATGCACATACCATTATATGTTTCTGCCCACTCAATACTTCAATGACAAAATGAAAAATAAAATCATGCTAGCTTTAGTAAAAGAGCCATATATGTTCTGCATTTAAACAGCAGCATCTGAGCAGCTAAGGCTGAGATAAAGAATGTAAGATGTAAACAAAATTGCAATAGAAGGTTTTTAATTTGTTTGCTGGAAAAAAAAATCTAAACCTTAAAATGTTTACCAGGTCAGTAGATTCTCAACGGTTTCTAAGCTATTATTTTGGAAAAGAGTAAGTAAGACATGCAGAAAATTCTTAGAAACTAAAAAACCCTTCAGAATGGAGAGTAAGAAAAATTACTTTATCACAGGTAACTAATTTTTAGAGATACTGAGAAGATAAAGTTACTCAGGGCTTTTACTCACATATTTATCACTGATTTACAGAGTTTGAAAGAAGAACAATATAACAGCCAAGGGACTGAAAATAATACTCAGTGAAGCTTTTCGAGTGGCTAGGTTTTGTCATCACTTGATTCATCCATTTTATTTATTAATCTACCAACAAAGTTACTGCCAAAGTTGTCAGAAGGAAGAAAAGTTAGCCTCCTATTTTTAAATAGTGAACCAGCGTCTCTTTTTAACACAGTAATTAGCAACATGCTGTGCCCTCTGACAAATGACTCAAGCTGTTCCCATATGGACCTCTAGGATGACGGTGGCTTTTCTGCCAGCCTGCAATTCTGCTAAGCAAGGACTCCCCCATGGCTGGTCTGGACACAGATCCTGCCCCCACCTGTGTGTCCAGCACCTGGACACTGCCACCTGCCCATGGGAGAGAGGCTCTTGCTCAGAGTGCGTCCTGTCACACACCATGGACTGTGAATGGACACGATGGTCTTTCCTCACATCAGTCCTAACTCCAAAATACATATCTTTTTCCATGCTTGCTGTTTGGAGGTGCTGGGGTTTATTGTTAATCCATATGCCAGGCCAATGGCAAACATGTGGGTTTTGTCAGCTCTTTCTCCCACTGACCTCATCGCTGCCAGCTTTGGTGTGTGTTCATCCCCAGGGCTCAGCAGCAGAGTCTGGCAGTGTTGCTCACAGCACACCCTTCCCACCAAACAGTCTACACACACGCAGAGCCACATCCACATCCCCACCAGGCACTGGGAGAGAAACCTAGTGCCAATTCTGACTACTGTCCCTGAGATAGGCCGGTGTGAAACACTTCTG
>NW_005054404.1:2284156-2287521 GCF_000277835.1 Geospiza fortis | reverse complement strand
ATGCACCAATATGACCTGTGGCTAAAAATTCCCAGTTACTATGGCTAAAATAACCCCACTTAATATAGAGAAATAATAGATGGACAATTGTGGTGCCATATAAATAGATGTTGATGTATAGTATTAAGAGACATGTACAGGAATGAGTAGCCAACTTCCCCAAAAAGAAAAATTTCTGTCATGCTGATTTATTTTATTTAGCCAAACCAAAGGAAAGAAGATAATAATAAAGAAAAAGCCTCTTTTTGGTTTTTTTTTTTTTTAATAATGAGGAAGAAGTTAAAAGGAGACAATATTGACAGAGCTTTTTACTTTCTTTACTTTTTAGAAGCCTTTCATGCCAACTTCATTTAAAAAATTGTAATCAGTCCTCATATATTATGAGGACTTTTGGCAATACCTTCTGGTTAACTTTAACTCCATTATAGAAACACTATCAAGATTACTGCCTGCTCCTAAAGGTGTGAAAAATATTTTTGCAATAATTTATTTTAACCTCTTTCAAAATTGACAGTTTCTTCATTAAAATTTATGAAAACATTCAGCTAAGCATAGCAAAAATTATTACAGGAATGACCTGATGTTAATTAATGTCAAAAAAATATTAGTTAATAAATTACTTAAAACCAGGAAAAGAGAATTATTATATCTGACCGCACTGATCTCTGGGAGATATTGTAATTTGAGATTTTTTTTGCTTGAATGAAACTTTAATGTGTTTCATTTCCAAAATGTGGCAAAAATGCTCAGTTTTAAACAACTTGAATATTGAGAAAACAGAAGATTTAGCTCTTTTATCAGTCAGCGACACTAAAATGAATTTAATGGTAGTATAGCCAATTGTATGTTTTTAAGGTACCCTCCTGAGTTTTTTATTCTTAGTTCAACTAAATTTGAATATGTTCTTGAGGTATTTTTTAACTGAAATTGAACTTGCACAAATGAAGCTGAAATCAACAAATCAACTGCCAGACATTTTTGGCTAAGGAACAACTTACATTTGATGATTTAAACAGTCTTGGATATTGTAACTAACTAACTTTGAAATGAAAAATAGAAATTAAAAAAGTGAATATATGCACAATTATTTTAAGTACTAGATTCTTTCCAAACTATTTCTATGCATCATGTTATTTTAGTGCATATAGTGTTCTTTACACATTGCATACTTTTCAAAAACTGTCTAATGATTCATTATGCAGATGCTTAATATTCTAGTTATACATGGGTTTTGTCTTATTATATTGGTTCTTCACAAACTGATTGCAACAATCCCTATACAACCTATCATTTTTTAACAGTGCCTTAAATGTCACACAAACGCATTACACTGATAATAGTCCTACAGCTGTCATTCCAAACTCGCATTGTTCAGAGTTTCCCTTTTTATTTTCTGGGTCAAACTATTGGCCTGTAGTGTCAGATTCTGACTTAGAATCCTGAGATTCACGGATGGATGCGAGCTTTCTCTTCAGAAGGACAGCACAGAGGGTGCATTTGTGTGACACGGCTGTGCTGAGGCTTGCTGGCCCCATGCAGAGCCTCATTGTGCACGACAGACTGACCATGCAGTAGCACTGACCATGCAGTCAGAACTGTCAAGAAGTTGACCAGCCTAATCAGAGTCACTGCTCTAAACAATCTTCTGGAGTGCCTTCCCCCAAATGGTTAAACATTCCTCCTTTCCCATGTGCCTCTCACAAAAATTCCCACATAGGAAAGAGATGAGAAAAACAGGGGACAAGCAAAAGCTTCAGGTCTGCATGCCCACGTTAAGAACACGACACTTGACATCTGTCTGCAGGGAGCTGCCTCACCAGTGCAGAGCTAAACTGTTGGTCTTGAGTAGAATGGCTTATCTTAAACACCATGTGCTCTACTGCGACAGGAAGGTGAAGCCAGATTATTTCCTTTGACGGGAATTGGAGGAACCGGTGTCCCTGATTTTACCTTCAAGATAGTTATGTTAAAAAATTTTTAGTCTGTTAAGGGGGTAGTAGACAATGGAATTGCATAGAGATTGCTGCATGAGGTGAAAGAACAGCCATCTCCTTGCCCATATAGGTTGGTTTATGGCTATGTGTACATGATGTAAGCCACATGGTCTGAAAAAACACATAAACTTATAAAATGTTTTCAAAGCTGTACTCCCTGATAGAAAAGTTTGGTAATACAAGTGGACTGAAACCTTTTTTAATTGAAGGAGCTGGTTTGGTTCTGGATCTAAGTAATTTTTATTAATTTTATAATCTATCTGTTAAATGAAACAGCTTGTCCCCAAAACACTCCTCTTATTCTTATAAGGCTACCTTTAGCGCTTCTGACACTGAATTCCTTGTTCATTTAAAGAGGAAGCTTTACCTACAAACAGCTTGGAAAAGGGAATGCTGGCACTGTAAATGGAGAAGTCTTGAGTTTGTCTCAAAATAGCAAACAAACCTATATGAGAAACATATTTGAGAAACACACTGTTTTTGTCTCACATACTAGCTGCTACAAAACGGTTTGATTTGAAGGATAAATGCAAGCCATTGTGTTTGATTTGCACACAGATGAATAGCAAGATTATCCAATTTCAGCTAGAAAGTGAAATATTTTTTATTATGTGCCTCTTTTCCATAACTTTATAAAAAAGGAAAGTTATAATAACATTATGCAACTAGGAGGAATCAAAAAATCCAACATGAAGTCAGGTACACAGTCTGCAAAGTGATAATAAGCATGTGGAAGGGCAAGAACAGATCAGCACTGACAAGGTGGTCTAACGTGTGAAAAGCTCAACCTTTCTTGGCCAGAGTATCTACCTCCACAGGAACAGCATATCTGGGCATGAGGTTCAACAGAGTGGAGTAGGCTGAAGGGAAATTTTCAGTTTTCTTGGGCTGCTTTGTTAAAGAACTCTAGAAGCTGCATCTTAACCAGGAGACTAGGAAGTATCCCATGGATCTTAGGAGTAAGTGTAAAACTAGAGGTATCATAAATCCATAGTTTCACTGGTATATTTGTTTAGCACTTGCAGTTTAACTGTTAGCAGATAAGCTGTCTGGTAGCTGAGGAGAAGTACATTGGAAGTCTTGTGAGTTGCTTGTTTTCTCAGTCTCTCAGGAAACTTCCACCAAGTCTCCAAAAATACCAGCAGAAATTCTGGTCTTTCAGTTACATGCTGTGCTTATGAAAGTAAGTGAATTGATAATAAAAGCTTTAATAATTAGTTCCTGCTTCTTTACTTAACATTAAAATAAAAATCACTGTTATGTTTCATATTATTTAAGTTATGTAAACAATTTTTGCTGTTTGATAAAGAATAGCCTCCAAATCGTAATATTACCTACCTTTCAACTGATATCTATTTAGTAATCTGGTAC
>NW_005054404.1:2283786-2284098 GCF_000277835.1 Geospiza fortis | reverse complement strand
GGAAAAGGTCCTCAGAGAATAGCTGTTGAAGCAGGTGGCCACAACATAGGCCACTAGAGGTTATGCTTTAAACCACATTATGCATTAAATCACTCTCTTCTAAAGAGAGAAATATGAGCATCTCTTCTCCTTCAAAAGTGCAGAATCTATGCATCTTGTTCCGGGAAGGATTTCTCCTGTATTTTGTAGACACAGAAAAGTTTATTGACTTTTTTTGATGTTTTGTTCTCTGCTAGTGATGAGCCCTAAGCCTGCACCCATATCAGAATTTTCCTGCCTAATTAAAGGCTGGGTCAAAGATATTCCCCCTTT
>NW_005054404.1:2240404-2283771 GCF_000277835.1 Geospiza fortis | reverse complement strand
TTAGTCTGGCTGATATGAATGGATTGCAACAACAAACCATGTGAATCCAGTCCATTTCTGATAAGAAGGAAAAGCGATAAGTTAGTCTATTACAACTAACTTATAATGTTAATATAATAACAGAAAGACAATTATGAATGGATCAAGAAAAATTAAATAAAATGTTAAATTATTACAACGCAACCATTTATCATCCACCCAGACATAATATAAATATAGTGCTACTAATGCCCTACAATCCATTATTCCTGATCTTTTAAATGCTGATCTTAGGAGAAGAAAAAAAATTAATATTGCACAGAAGTATCATTTGCATTAATTTCCTAAAGGAAGAAGCATGCAAAAATGATTTTAAAAAATAAATCTGCTTTTAAAAAAATTCCTGTGATGTGTTCTTTTAATATTTTCAGTGTCTTTTTTCTTTCTTTCTTTCTTTCTTTCTTTCTTTCTTTCTTTCTTTCTTTCTTTCTTTCTTTCTTTCTTTCTTTCTTTCTTTCTTTCTTTCTTTCTTTCTTTCTTTCTTTCTTTCTTTCTTTCTTTCTTTCTTTCTTTCTTTCTTTCTTTCTTTCTTTCTTTCTTTCTTTCTTTCTTTCTTTCTTTCTTTCTTTCTTTCTTTCTTTCTTTCTTTCTTTCTTTCTTTCTTTCTTTCTTTCTTTCTTTCTTTCTTTCTTTCTTTCTTTCTTTCTTTCTTTCTTTCTTTCTTTCTTTCTTTCTTTCTTTCTTTCTTTCTTTCTTTCTTTCTTTCTTTCTTTCTTTCTTTCTTTCTTTCTTTCTTTCTTTCTTTCTTTCTTTCTTTCTTTCTTTCTTTCTTTCTTTCTTTCTTTCTTTCTTTCTTTCTTTCTTTCTTTCTTTCTTTCTTTCTTTCTTTCTTTCTTTCTTTCTTTCTTTCTTTCTTTCTTTCTTTCTTTCTTTCTTTCTTTCTTTCTTTCTTTCTTTCTTTCTTTCTTTCTTTCTTTCTTTCTTTCTTTCTTTCTTTCTTTCTTTCTTTCATCTGGTTTGGTTTAATTTGAAGATAAGGAAACTGAGGGAGACCTTGTTGCTCTGTGCAGCTTCCTGAAGCAGAAGATGTGGACAGGAGGTGCTGAGGTTTTCTCCCTGAGATCCAGTGAGATCCAGTGACAGAACAATGGGAATTACACAAATCTGTGAAGGAAGGGCTCAGTCATGGAGATTGGGAAGCATTTCTTTACCAAGAGGATGGTCAGACACTAGAACAGGCTGATGCCCCAAGCTCCTAGGTGTTCAAGAAGTATCTGGGCAGTGCCCTTAAGAGCGTTCTTTAATGCCTGTACAGCCCACAAGTGCTCAGGCAGTTGGACAAGGTGAGATTTGTAGGTCCCTTGCACCTGAAATATTCTGTTCTAGGCTATGCTCTTTGTACATTTAATCAAAGTGAGTAAGCCAGACAGGTTCACACACAGACACATGTAAAAATAAAAATGAAGTGTTGCATTATGGCTTGTGCACTAGTGAGTAAAAATTGTAGCCACTGGCCTTGTCGGAATGCACATTATTGAAATAGCAACAACAGATTTTCAAAATTAAATATAAAATGTGTGTCTGTTGTCTTGTAGGGGTATTACCCATTCACTGTTTTGGAAACTTTTGCTCAGTAACAGAAGTGTTTGCCATGGGTGAGGTTTTTTTATACTTACTGAAACAATATTAAAGGTAGAGTGGGATTAAAATTATGTAACATATGAAGGAATTCACAGGTAAAAGGAGCAGTTAATGACTGACAAGAGAATCTCAGCTGTTTGTAACTGTTATTTATTCAAGAGATAAAAGCTTTAGAGAGATGTCCATGGTGCTTATTCTTTCAAAACTGATAAACAAAATTTGTTTCAAAGCTATTAAATTGTTTTGCATACCATTTTGAGAAACATAAATAATCCAACTGTAGCAGCATCAAGTTCCGAGACACAAGATTCCCTAATGCACCCCATCACCTTGGACAGAGAACTGGTATAGAACTTAGAACTAACTGCAACTTAATGGCAAAATAAATGCTTCATTACATGAAACTATTTTTAACTAACTAGTCTGACCACTGATATTACTACAGCTGTGGAGAAAATCCTTCAGTCATTCTCTGCACTATTTCAAGTTTCATCTGTTCTATAAATAGAACACAGTGGCTGTTATAACTTACCAAACAAAACAAAACAAAGCAAACACCAGCAACAGAAATACTCAAATTTCAACTCTCAGTGTTCTCCTTTGGCATACATTTGGCTTTCATTCCAAATCCGTGTGATGGCTTCCACAAGTTGCACAAATATCTAGGATTGACACATTTATCCTTTCATCTTGATCTACCGAAAAAGGATTTGAAAGCTATTGGGGTGGTGAGGGAAGTAGTGAATGCTCAAAAGATGTGATGTAAAAATCCTCATTTCTCTGGAAAACAAAAATAATACTAAAAAATAAAAAATAATCATATTATGAAACTTTTCTGCAGTTACAATCCTTAGTTTTTAAAAATAGAGTTTTTTTATTAAAAGAAACAAAAAAGCAATTTGTACATCAATCTATGAATCTTAGTGTAGCTGACTAGTTTATTAAAAACAGTATTTCTTTAAGTACAAAAAAGCCCTCAAACCTTCCCTGGTGACAATTCTTCTGGCATTTTGTGCTACAATATTTTCTGCTGTCTGTCACAGGCAAAAGTAGGAACAGAAAACCCCATATACAGAACAGAACAAAAATGATGCAGGACTGAACACTCAAAAATTACTAGACTATAATGTAGTATTTTGTTAAGTATTTGGTATTCTTTGGAAACATACAAGATAGGCAATTTATATGAAATTAATCCAGGTTGTATTCACACATCACTAAACAACAGAGAGTGGCAAATATCAAACTGTGAAAACTCAGCCTTTCATCTTGTTTTTCTGAAAAAAAAACAATTCCTATTAAAGAATGCCAAGCACAAATAAAGATATGCTTTATTCAATTTACTGAAATTTAAATTCATAAGATACTATTAAAATACATTTGTTCTGCAGATGTCTAAACACAGTAGTCAAAGGCATATATTATTTAGGTTGGCCATGTAATTTTTATTTTCCTGATGAAAATAATAAATTAGAGTGAAAGAGTACTTCACATTATTTTTTTGGAAATAAGTTCCACACCAGGAAATCTTACCTTTCATCATACTGTATGAAAGAAAGTATATTTTAAAAAAATACCAACAAAAAGACCCAAACCAAAACAAAGCAAAAACCAGAATGCAGACTTTATAGACTACCTACAGCTTTCAACTGCATTTCTTCTAAAGCTGACCATACAGTAGAATAATAGCAGTGGCTATTTTAGGAGACAATACTACAGTTTTTAATTACAGTTTTTTGTATAATTTTTAAATTTCTCTTGCTTAGTAAATAGTAGCTGGTAAACAAGAGAAGCAAACATTCAGAATCCATTTCTGTCTTTCCTAACAGCTCCAAAAGGCTTCATTCAGTCCCTCTGGCATATTAATGAGGTCCTGTTAATTTATCTTCTCACAGTTTTACACCTCTGTAACTGCATATAGTAATTCAGTAGTATAGTAAAACATATCTGCTTTTTGTTAGCCACAAAATATGGTTTCAAATGTCATACTTTCATGGAAAATAAATGAAATTGGATCTTTAGTGGTGAGATGGCAGGGGATCTAGTAAGGGCACTGGCATTTTGGGTCTTTTAGAGACTGTAGTGACACCAGTCAGCGCTAATGTTCCAGGAAACAGAATTTCCATGATGGATAAACTTTTTAAGCGCACTCTAAAGAAATGCAGAAGCGATGTGTTGTGGGTATTGTGGCATGCATTCTTCTAAAATTGAGGTTTATTTAAGATTCTACTACAGCACTAACACTTGACCATTTTAAACTCCTGTTTGATACGTGGTTACCCACCTAAAGAGGGAAAAGTATTCTGCTTAGAACTCCCAGTGCTGTCCTCTCCACAAGTGCATGATCCTCTGTGAAACAGCCAGGAAACCAGGAATGGCTAGGTTTGTATGCTGCACAAACCTAGGACCACAAAGAGGCAATCTCTTGCTATTACTAAATGCAAATATGAATTTAATCTTCCTAGAAGCATAACTGGTGGTACCCAAACAAATCCCAGCTTTTCCATCTTTATGTAACCTCTGCTGCTGAAATTGTATCTGTAGATACAGCCATTAAAATGTTGTAGTGTGATTAATAATATAACAGGAGAAAGGTTTTCATTGCTCCTCAAAACTGTCAGCTCACATTCAGTAAAGGAGAGCAGTTGATAATGTGCACAGACTAATGAAGCATAGAAAATATCTTTGCTCATGATATCCTGACAGCCTGAACAAATTTTAATCAACAATTACTTTCTTTGTGCCAATATGTTATTGCATTTTTCTTTGTGACAACATGAGCAGCTGAGGGAGCTTGGGGTCCTTTAGCCTGATGCAAAGACAGCTCAAGGGTGACCTTATCACTCTCTACCTGAGAGGAAGTTGTAGCCAGACAAGGCTACAGCCTCTCCTCCCAGACCACCAGTGACAGGTTGAGAGGACATAGCCTCAAGCTGCACCAGGGGACATTCACTGGGAGACATCAGGAGGAATTCCTTCACAGAAAGGATTGTTAACCATTGGAACAGGCTGCCCATGGATGTGGTGGAGCCACTGTCCCTGAAGTTGTCCAAGAAGCCACAGCACATGGCACTTAGTTCTACCTTGTCTTGTTGACAAGGTGATCAGTCAAAGTCTGGACCTGAGGATCTCAGATGTCTTTTCCAAATGAAATTATTCTGTGATTCTGTGTCATTTATTTTACTGAAATATATAATTAAGCAGAAGATGTCTCATTCAAAATTTTGCTTTTTACATAAAAATAATACTTTCCAAAAATTGTTTCTCAGCATAATTCAAATATTTTATTCTCTGACAACTATTTTTCATAAAATTACTGTTTCAGCACGTGAGTTTACCATAACCATATGGACGATTTCAGTATTTTAAGAGGGTGAAAATTATATCTTTAGTTGATTAATCAGAGAATGGTTCAGATTGGAAGTGATCTTTGAAGTCATCTGATCCAACTCTTACCTAAGAATATGACTAGCTTTCCTGTTAGAACAGGTTGTTCATCACCTTGCTCAGCTGAGATATGGACATACCCAGTGGCAGAAATTCCTGTATTGCCTCAGGTATGTTCCTGTGCTTAAACAACTCTTCTACACATTCTCCCCCATTCCTTCTCCTCCTCAAAACAGAACTGTTTTGTTTGATTTTCTTTTGCTGCACTTTATGTCACTTGTCTCCTGTGTTCTGTATCTGTCAGGGGAGTATGGCTTTTGTCTTCTCTATAACTGCTCATGATAAATCTGCGTACAGCAGGTGGATGTACCTCCCTGTCCTCAGCTTTTCCATCCTCACAATAACCAGAAACACTTTTCAGGCTGTTCACCACATGATACAGATCTGTTATCAGTCTGGTGCTGCTCGGCTGAGATCAGTTTCTAAGTACTCTTACAGTGGAGTGCTGCAAGTGCACCAGGATCTCACACAGTCTCCACATGTGTGAAGTGCCTTCATTCTACATTATTTTCCTAAGTGAGGGACACTTCCTGTACTTTAAGATCTAATCATTTTCCTCATTGTGTTAGTTTAGCCAACAGCCATAGATGGGATATCACCTGACATTTCTTTCCTAGGGTCAACTGTCAGCTATAGTAGTGGGGTTGGAAAGGCAAGTTTCTGTACCTCATCTGAAATAGCCTTATTGCTTTACTCAGTTCACCACAAACCACCTCAAAGCCTACCCAGACACAACACAGTCCTTGCTCCTTTGCAAAATCAAGTGGATTTCTGACCTTTACACATTTGGAAATTGACAAGTAAGAGAGCTCTTTTCCATTTCTAAGCCTGGTACCATGATTGCACTCCTGTCCTTCCTAGAACATGACTCTCTGTGAAGGACAGAAGGACAGAAGTGCATGATTCAGCCTTGCCAGTCTGAGACCTGGCAGTCAATAGCTGAATTTAAAGCCCCAATAAGGTATAATTAAATGATAAATTTTGTTCTTTTGCTTTCCTTAATAAACATTCAAAAGAAGGATGTCATACCAATATATAGACCACTTTTTTACAAAATGAGAGCAGGGATACAGTAATTCTATACTCTTGTCATGTGTTAACCTTGGTCCCTACCTTTGGGTCTTAAAAGTGATACAGATTTAGAGTTTCTGTATTATGGGGCAATCTGAGTATGAAAAAAAATATTTTATATCTTCTGCAGCTTGCATTTTTGAAGTGTAATTAAGACTAAACCAATCACACTATTACTATCTAAATTTAAAAAAAAATATATATTTTTTCTTATTGGAACTTCTAAAAGGGAAGAATTTTAAAAATCAGCAGCTGCCAAAAATTCAGTGTTACTTTTACAATCTTTGGGAAAAAAGCTGTTGGCAATGGACAAGTTGCTCCTCTGCACAGCATCACTCCTCTCAATAGGTTTCATCTATTATTTCAGTACATACATAGTAATGGAAGCTTCCTGACAAGGATCATGTGCTGTGGAATATACAGGAATGAATCTTCAGAAAAGGTTAAGAAATCACTGCTCCACAGAATGGTCCAAGCAAGATTAATCTGTTTTATTTTTGCTGCCAAAGCTATTTGTAATCCCTTTTTCTAACAGCTGCATGAATCTCTTTGTTCTAAATCCTCTCCATTTCCCTTCTATTTCCTTTCCCAGATCAGAAAATTATTGGCTGTGTATATTTCAGTGTGACAAAGCTGTTTTGTTTTCACACGTAGATCTATTTTCAAATGCATTTTACTTGAGAGATGATTCTAGTTGACTCCATGGCTCAAAAACACCAGACATCTTTGGTAGGATGTGTACAGCTCAACCAAGTGAAGATTTCTCTGTGCATGCCCACCCCAAAAAACATTCTGCTTTCTCGTTAGCTGTTGCTTCCCTTAATTTTTAACTTGTGACTTAACTTGCAAGATCATTCTGTTTGCAGAGATGAATAAATGACAAGATGTCTTATAGTACCACCCCTTTCCACACTGATGCTAGAGTTCCAGGTGCATCCTTTGTGATATTTCAGTCCACATTAGAAAAATCCACTGCTCCTCTCACAGAGAGCCCAAGTAAAGCCCACACTGTACAGTGATAAATTTACAGGGCAAGGCGTGGAAGGGAATTGCTGAAATGGTCAAATGGAAGGCTAAGCACTTTTAAATAATATTACAGCCCTTTTTCGATTTTGGGTTTTGGGTTTTTTTTTTTTTTTTTTGGTTGGTTGGTTTTTTTGGGGTTTTTTTTGTTTTTTTTAGGAAAATATGCCTGAAACTGTAGAGCTTTGAATACCTAAATGTTATATATTGTTTTACTCAGCTTTCTTCAATAAAATGTTTTTTCATTAAAGAAAAAGAAATCAAACCCCAAAATGGCAGCAGGTCATCTTGTTACATTAGAATAGTTTTTCAAGTAGCTTTATTCTTAATCCTTACCCTCAGATGTACCTGCTCTTTTCTTTCAAGGGACATAAAAAATTAAGATTTAACTCTCTGAATATAGTCTGTAACATCCATCATATGATAGCTGGAAGCTATTATTTCAATATTAATTTTTTTTGGCAAGCATTAGGGACTTAAAAACTTCAGGTATGCACATTCTTGTTGCTTGCATTCCCTTTGTGCATTTATTATGCAAATTAAATTCTCATGAAATGGAATTTTATGACTGAAAGATATATGATTAAGATTCGAACACTACTGTGTTCAGTTGCAGATAATTCATGCTGACGAACTAGAGGGCATTAATACTATATGAATTTATTTCTTCAGCTCTTGAAATACATTTTTCAAAACTTTGAACAACTAAAAATTCTTGCAAAATAAGAGCAATATAATCTGAATTTTGATGTCTTATTCTAGTGAGGACATAGGTGATCATCACAGATAAAACTTACAGATGTTCAGTAGTGTTGATACTAGAATCAAAATTTTTTGGATGAAGAACAGGTAAAAGACAACAGTTAGGCAGAACACACCACAGTATACAGAATAGCTGCAGTACCAAAACACTGAAAGAAGTAATAATTTTACTTGGAAAAGGTACTTTTAATTGGTTTAAAAGCATGACAGAAAGAAAGTGGACATTTTTCTCTTTGCAGCTAGCAAAACCAAAACCAAAACCAAAACAAACAACAAAAGCTTTGTGGAGTTCAAAGTATGGACAGAAAACCAATTTTTCATCAATTAACTATTCCTTCTTCCATAGCTGTTTGTTTCCTGCAAATTTGAGGAAAATTGCACTTGCTTTTTTAATGACAGAAGGGTGAGCCATCTGCACTTGCTGTTGAATATCAGATGTGAACAGGTGGTTGCTATGAAAGACTATGAATCTGCTAAACTCATTTTGAAGCTTATAATGCAATAGCTTCTTAAAAGGTTTTAGCCCAGTGTAGACTTGACTACATTTTTCATACAGCTTAAAGAACAATCTCTAAACACATTACAAATTCTGGTACATCAATCGCAAGAGGTAGAACAGAAAACTGTACCTCAAAACATGTTCTTGTTTATGCTCCTGTTATAATGTTGGTTTATTTCTTCTTTTTCAAAGCAGAAATTTATGGGTTATATTTTAGCCCAGCCACTGGGAGTTTCAACATAAATTTATCAACAGTAGAACTGAAGCAACACTAGAAGTACCTAAATGTAATTGTGTTAGAATAAGCATAGTTCATATGATACTTTAAACAAACTCAAACACCTGATTCACGAATCACTTCAAGACATAGGATAATACAATGAGCAGTCAGAAGCAGTTTGTATCAGCTTTTGATGTCTTTTAATACAGCAGAATTTTAAATGGGATATTCAAATGTTTGTGAATCCTATGAGCTATTATATGTCATCTGCTTAAAATGATAGTATTTATCTGTACTGTAGAGATAATTTTTTAACATCACAGCAGTTATGATCAAAACCAGTTCAAAAGTTTTCCCTGCCAAGAATAGGTGGAAAGAACAGCTACATGCATCATAAATGCTTGGGCAGTTATTTTAACTCTGTACAAAACCACTGGCTCCTGGCTCTGAGTAACCAAGGATGACACAGTGCACAGCAGTATGCTGACTCTAACTAGAGCTCACTAGAGTGCCAGGAATAGCTCAGCATGGGGACAGGAGACCAGTTTGGCCTAATATACTGTGCTTTGGAAACATTTCAGTGCCTGCTTCCCACTGCCTCATAGGCACAAGACACAACAGATCATCTGCTCCTACCTAAGGCTGATAATGAGCCAGTGCTAGGAAGCACAATAGGTTGTGTTTGCCTGTGTTCTAGCCAGGATCTGTTACAGGGGTGAGTAATCACCAATTAAGATGCATGAGAACATTTATTCGTGTCTCTGCTCGGCATGAACACTCACGATTGTCAGGCATCATACATCCGCTCCTGCTGGTAAGTGAGGCATGCCCACACAAACCAGAAAATACATGAATTTTGCTCTACTGGCTTTCATCCCCATCTTCTTCCTTTTTCTGGTGGAAGTGAAAAGGATGCTTGTTCAAAAGGAGCTTCATCTTTGGCGTGTTCCTGTACAGCTGGTACACAGAAGACCTTCAAATATCTCCTCTAGGCATAGCTTAAGATATATCTACTGAAATCCAGAGGGTCTTCTGAAATCTAGAGTGATAGAGAAGGGTGGCAGATTTAAGGCCCCCAGAGAAAAGCCTCTGGGCAAGGGCTTCGTGCAGGGAGCTGGAGCCAGGAGACCAGAACCAGTCTAGAGAAAATACAGACAAAAATGCTGACAGATGAAAGAGGAGAATGAGAAAGGTATCATCAGAGGGTGTCAGGTCTGAAGTAGAGACTGAATGGGCTTATGTGGAGATCCTCCCAGATTTTTGCACAGTAATCTGGTTAACAGAACTCGATTTGCAAATCAATACCCAATTGGCTCCTTGCACTAACATCTTCTAAATGAAAACTTAGCAGGTCAGTGGTCTCCTGTTTCTTGAGACTCAAGAAGAGTAAAACAATGGTTCAAGCTGCATGTGTTCTGCCCAGCTTGAGGGGCAGTGATGCAAAAATATTCTAAACGATATCTGAGAAGTATATTCTATCTGAGAATTGAAGCTATCTAGAAACAGTTTTTCAGGGAGATACATATTCATTTATGCCAGAATTTTTTTTCATAATATCAAAAATAATTGTCTTCTTATGACTTAAGGACACTAGTTTAAAATCTGCAAATTTGTAATCTTGTTTTTAGACTCAAATCATTTGAACTGTAAGAAAGGAGGTAAATCTGAACAAGTGAGATCTCTTTATTCTTCAGTGAAGATTACAGTGTCAGCTGCCAGAGAAACAGGTCAGAAGCAGCACTGAGCACCAGACATACGAATGCATGCATATTCTCTCAAAATTTTTTACATTCCACCGATTAATTCATCCTGTTTTCACCAGTATCTGGGTAAAACATAATTATTACAAGTTCTATTGTTTAAATGTAAAGACTTATTTGCATTTTTAAATGAAGGGATTTGCACTCTCTATGAGGACAAGTACTTCAGCAACAACAAAGTTGTCATCATAAATGGTACTGAGAAAGTTTAAATCCTTGGAGGTTTAAACTACTCCTTGGAGTAGTGTAAATATTAGGTCTCAGAGTTTCTTCTGAAGCAGCAGCATGACAGGGACAAGAAAAGAATAAATAATATAAATTAATTTTTCATAGGACTTGAAGTAAAAATCTCAATTTATAGAAAATTTGCATGCTTATAGAAAATATGAAAAAATAGTTCTAAATCAAGATGAAATCTGCCTCTGAAAACTGATAGCATCTCATATCTAAAATATCAATAATTATTTTCCATATTTTAGTAATAATATAATGTAAAATTAAAGGCTGTAATGTTTCTAACATTAATTATTTTTAAATGCTTTCTTCTGTAGTTGATTTAAGAATTGAAAAATGCTCAGACTCCTTTTTTCTTCAACAGTTAAAAGACTGAAAGAGGAAAAGCTGTGGGTCATAAGCACATTATTGTATCCTGGCAGAATCTTTTTGCACAGCTTCTCAACAGTGAACTCTATTCCTTACAAATTAAATATAATTATTTTCATTATTTTAGATTTTCATCAGTAGATCAAAGTGGTGGTAAATTTTCACATAATCTCTTTTTATCACAGTTAGAGCACCTTAATATCTTATGGAGCATTTTTTCCTAATATGTCTTCATTAATTTCCCTCTAAAAAATTCCAGAAAAATCTTACTTCATTTTTCTAAGAACAGATCATTTGGGGTGTTCTTTTCAACTCTCAGATTTTTTTTTTAATAAGTCTACTTTTGATAACTCCTAACTCTTTTCAGAATTAATTGATGTTAATGAAGAAACAAATTGTGCTTTCTCAAAAGGTTTTTATACATGCCAGAGCCATATCATCATTTTTATTTGGAGGGAAACTCTACACCAATTTGCAAGCTGCATTTTGCCATACAAATAATCAGATAATAGTGCTAGGCTGAGATGATGCAAAGCAATTATAAGTTTCATTGTGCACTACACAAAGAGTAATGTTCTTAGCACTGGAACTGAAAAATAAGAAGTTTATACTTTATAAATACTACTCAGTTAGTTGTATAAATTTCAGATAAAAGAGATACTCCACAGCATGTATATTCAGAAGATTTTTAATTTATTAACTCAAGCATTTCAAATCAATGACTACTAAAATTTTAAAATTCAGCAGCCTGTATGTAGAAAATCTACAGACTTTTGACTGAAAACAAGCCCTGTTTGCTAACACTATTCACAGAATTATAGAACAGCTTGGGTTGCAATGGATCATCTGGCTCCAGCCCTGCTGTCATGGGAGGGCCACCTTCCACTAGACCAGGATCTCAGAGCCCCACCCAGCCTGACCTTGAACTTCTGCAGGGATGGGGAACTCTTCTTTCTCTGGAACTGGGAGTTCCAGTTTCTCTGGAATTGCTCTACAATGTCTAAATAGTTCCAGTGGAGATCACAGAGAGCTTGGACCACAGCAAGACAAAAGAGTAGTGCTGGCTTACCTTAACTGCACAGTTAGTCTGAGGAGATTAAAAAGAAAGGAATATTTTTCCAGAGACTTAGGATAAATATACCTGGAGATTAAGTTGGAATTCTTAAGTAATTTATACTTGTCTCTCCAATAACAGCCTCTGCTTACTTTTTCAACTATGAATATACAATTATGAATGTTGAACATTTCATATGACAGAGTCTTAGTATATTCATGCTTCAAGATGATAATTTATTCACAATTTAAGCTGTTAGAAGGAAATTAAAGAACATGACTCATATTAAGGAGTTGTTTGGATTTTATATTCACTGATGGTTTTTTGTATTAATATGAATTAATATTTTAAGAACAGTCAAGCTCAAGAGAAGCTTCACTGATCTGACTTGGACATTGTTATGAATACAGTAATTTATAAATTTTACTAAATTGATTCAAAAAGTAATATGTGAAATAAAATCATATTATATAGTAGCTTTAAATAAAAAATAAATAACTGAACAACTTAATAGACATGTCAGCGGCTTGACCAACAAAAAGTCTGCGTCACCTTTAAATAGTCTATTCAAAGCACAGACAGGGAAAAAAACACTAATGAAATAAATTAGAAAAAGAATTCTTTTCTCTGTGATCTCTTCCTGGAAGCAGCTAATTAACCTAAAAATGGTGTTGTTTTCAGCACCATGGAGATGGTGATGAAGATGGAGAACCTGAAAAACAATAACATCAGAGAATACTTACACAGTTATTTGCTTGGGTGTTGCTTTTCAGAGCTTGCTCTGGGCTGCTGATCTGCTGTAAGGATTCAGATCTCTGCTAAGGACCAACATAGCAATGCAATCTTTTCAGGCATTCTGTTCTGAGGTGTAACAAGAAATATCTCAAGACAAATCACAAACTGCTGTTTCAAAGAGCCCTCATTGTTCAAGGCAGGTATTTCGTAATCTAGAGGACCCCAGGCAGTTAAAGATTTATTTTTACAAAGAGCAAAGTGAACAGCTTGAAACAATTACCAACGCTGTTGTCCAAAGTGAGCAGACAGAGCCACTGGTGAAACAGCATGACTTTCAAAGCATTCTTTACACAGCACTGCAAGTACCAAACTGTTAAAGCAACCCACTTCACAGGTTCATCTAAGTTTTCCAGCAAAAGCTACTCTCTTTCTTATCATCACCTAGGCTAAAGAATCAAAAAATTTAAGCACTTCAGGATGAGAAATATTTTGTCCTGCACTGTGAGCTTTACAAATATTTTTCACTTATCCGCTCTAGTTTCAGTGAAATGTTGAAGCTCAGGTAGGTTGGAATGAACAGCAGAGCAAGAAGAACAAGCCCTGGTTTTTGGAATGGTATAAGGATTCTCTGAACAGTAGAAAAAACAACTTGTGCTTATTAAAAAACAGTTTTTGCGTTTTTGACTTGGCTGCCAGGAGGCAAATCCTACACCACTAAGTTGTTTTTTTGTTTTGGTTAGTTTTTCAACAATCACTGAAGACTGTTAGGCAATATGGCTCATCACAGGGGAAACAACCATTCAGAACCTGAATGTCACCAATATAAATAAATACTCTGCATAGACTAAATCCTAGGATAATAATGGAATATTCTTGTGGAGTACAGCATAATTTAACCACAAATTCTTTTACGGAAATAATGAACTTCAAGTAATGATGGCCTTCAAAGCTTTCTGTCTAGCACTATTTTAATTGGGAATTAGTTTAATAAGATAAACAGAAAAATAAAAAAATAATCCAGATAATTTCAGTGTAGGTTGAAATTAAAGTTTCCATTTTATGGTAGAAGAGGACACATTTAAATTTCCAAGGTACTGATCCTGAGTGACCTCTGAAGCTGCTGCAAAGACTCCGTATAATTTAATTTAGTCAGGGTTTGAAACAGGCCTTTTCCACAGGCTTTTGTGTTTCTTTACCTAAAAGAAACGCAGTGAAGCACGGAAAGTATAATGTAGTTATAATGAAGTACAACTAATGGGAGTCTATTTGTGTAATAGAAACGGAATTGAAACTCGATAAAGTGACAAAGAAAAAGCAATACCATACACCTCATTTTGTGCCCAAAATGCTCCTTTCCTCTGCAAGGAGTAGGTTTTAGGTTGTTTTGTTTCTTTTAATACCAGTGATATGTTTTCACTGCAGATGCAAACTGTGCTCAGTGCTTGCCTAATGACAAGTCTATAAAATGATATCACAGTTTGCATTTGCCTGCTGAGTTTTCTCCAATATCTCATAAGTGCTAGTGCAAACCACCTTGCATAAGTCCAGCACACACAGCAAAATCAAATACATTTTAGTTTTTCATAGCTTCTCCATTTGCCCGGTCTGTATACACAAAAATATTTTTTGCTACATAGCACCTCTGAAATTTTCACACTTTGCTAAGAGCTGACTAAACTTAACAAACCGTATAATGTTTGCTTCCCATTCACTTTGAACTACAAAATGGCATTTACTTCACAACAGGGAATATATTTTTCCCTGTACTCTCACTACTTCAACCATTACCACCTTGGTTATGCACATCGTGTTTAAAGCAAAAAGCAATTTTCATTATAGCAAAAAAACAAGAAAGAATACTGCTATCAGACATTGCTATAAATTTCTCTCCTAATTCAAATGACCATCAACTATAATGTTCTGTCCTGCTGTCAGACACAGTGATTATGATTATATCTGGGATTAAAATCATGGATTAAAAGTATTATTATTACCTTAAAATAGTCAGCACCAAAATAAGAAAATACAATAAAATATTTTCATTTTTGAAGAAGCTGGAAAGTTTGTAGTAAAATAATACAAAGAGAAAGAAGCTTCATTGTTGTAGCATGTCATCCCCAGCCAGGTAACAATTAGCATTGACTCCATGATTCCAGAAGGCTGATTAATCACTTTATTATACTATACTACCCATCGCCCTTACAGACAGTCCGATACAGACAGACCAGATTGGTCAATTAATCAAAACACCATCACCGCTGGCTAATTAAGAAACTACCCTTTGGTAAACAAATCTCCATAACAAATTCCACATGTTCACAACAACAGATGCAGCAAGCGAAGATGAGAATTGTTTATTATTCTTTTCTCTGATCTTCTCACAGCCTCCCCACAGTACGATGCCTGGGAAAGTTGTACCTGTTGCTCCCTGTGGCCAGAGAGCTGTGGCCACGCTTCATAGGCGAGATGACAAATGATGCTTGAATTATGGAATGCAATGTAAACCACACCAAGTATTTGTGTGATTCTACACAAATAGCACCATCTTTTTGCATTGTAATAAGCTCTGAGTGATGGTCTTTGTCTTCCTAAGTCAAAGTCAAAAATGGTGGAACCCATATTTCCTGGATATACCTGAGCACCTGCCTGTCCATGGGAAGTATTGAATTAATTCCTTGTCTTATTTTTCTTTTTCCATTACCTACTATACTGTCTTTAACTCAAGCCATGACTTCTCTCACTTTTACTCTTCTGTCTCCCCCAGTCTACCAGGGGAAGGTGAGTCTGTGTGGTTCTTAGTTCATTGCTTAAACCACAACAAAGAGAAAGGTAAAGCATTGTTAAACTGAGTTGACCAAGACACTGAGCGGTATGCCTTGCACATCTACAGGGCAAATCTCATAAAAGATTCAAAAATGTATGCATCTGTTTTCTGGCATGGTGCACTGCAGTCTGTGACCTAAAGTCCCAATCTCAGAACCATTCATATCTTTTGAACTGTTTTGCAACTAATCTTTTAACAATGGGCACCTTTGCAAGAAGCCAAGGCCCTGGGAGATGACAGATATGTAGATATAGATATAGATTATATAAATCTATATTTATATAATGTTTAATAAATACATAATTGATTAAACATTATATAAATCAATATATAATATATAATATTTAATCAATGCAGATATTGATGATATAAATATGTATGCGTGTATTTAAAACACTGTAGAAACATAACTATGTGCTAGGCCAGGGCCTCAGGCAACATAACTTCTGCAACCAGAAGTTTTGGTTTCATCCTAGACTTCAGGAAGATGCCTATTCCATGACTTTTGATGAAAATAAGAATTTTGATTTTGGCTGTAATGGGGTTGCACCTGAAACTACCAGGTTATTTTTATAATTTCTCAATTAGCAAGACTGAATTTATAAAATTATAGAATAATTAAGGTCAGAAAAGAGCTCCAAGATGACTGAGTCTAACCTTTGACTGAACCACCCTGCCTTGTAAACTAGACCATGGCTGTAGGTGCCACATCCAGTTTTTCCTTGGATGTTTCCAGGGATACTGACTCCACCACTTCCCTGGGCAGCCTGTTCCAATTCTTCTTTCTGATGTCCAACCTTAACCTCCCTAGTCCAGCTTGCAGCCATTTCCTCTTGTCCTGTCATGAGTTTCCAGAGAAAGGAGGCCTATCCCTACTTTTCTCCAGCTTCCTTTGAGGCAGTTGTAGAGAGCAATGAGGTCATCTCTGAGCCTCCTTTTCTCCAAACACCCCCAGTCCCTCAGCCGCTCCTTACATGACTTACTCTCTAGACCCTTCCACAGTTCCATTGCCTTTCTCTGGACACTCTCCAGCACATCAATGCCCTTGTTCCCAGGGACACAGCCCCCTAGCTGTATCCTCACCTGTGCCCAGTACAGGGGGACAGTCACTGCCTGCTCCTGCTGGCCACACTACTGTGGACACAGGCCAGGATGCCATTGGCCTTCTTGGCAACCTGGGCACAGCTGGCTCATGTTCAGCTGCCATTAACCAGCATCCCCAGGTTCTTTTCCTTGGGAAATTCTCACTAATTTGCAGATTGTCTTTGCACAAAAGGTAGCCAATGCTGCAAGTGGTAAAAGTTCCTTAATGTTACCCAACTGCAAGTCCAACTTTCATTAGGAAAACATGGTGTATGAAGTTATCATATGTACTACAAAATACTGACATTTTAAAAACTAATAATAGAGTTATTTAAACTGTCTCCTGCAGGAAAGTCCACATACCTCGATCAGCCCTCATTCTGGGTGTCTTCCCCCAGTTTAGATACCAGGCATTATATTCTGTGGTGTGGAATATCCCCTTGGCCAGTTTGTGTCATCTGTCCCAGCTATGCTCGCTCACCAAAAAAAAAAAAAAAAAGAGTTCTTGTTTTAGGGTTAAAATGACTTAGCAAAAAAACCCAAAAAAAACAACAAACATCAGATTGCTATCAATATTATCCCCATTCTGATTCCAAAACACAGCACTGCACTAGCTGCTGAGAAAAATATTAACTCATCCCACCTGAAATCAAGAGAGTATGTCTAAATCACCAACAACCTCCTCAAGCTAAATTGATATCATATCTTCATGATAGGAATGAAAAAGACAGTTCTGTGATCAATCAAGTTGAAAATTGTAATAGCATAAACTGGTTAATTCATGACCAGGATCAAAGCCTAATTGCAGTACAAGCTAAGGAGAACGGCTTCAGAAACACAGAGAAAGGTGAACAAACGTGGCAGTAAAATGCAAGACAAGTGAGCTTATTATGGCATCCATCTGGACAGTAGCAGAATTGGAAGCTGAAAAATTCACCAGTAGATATACTGTCTGAAAACAGACGGGACAAATGAAATTGAAATGAAGAGGAGGAAGAAAAGAACAACAGGATTTTTGTCAGGTAAGAGAAATTACTAGAAGAGTTATTACTCCTGTAGAAATTGATTCAAAATACAGGAACCTAAGAAAGAGAACAAATCTTGGTATTTATAAGATCCTTTCACATGCAATTTAAACAAATGTTTGCTTTTGTCTCGGCAGATCCTCCACAGACAGTATTTTAGAGTGGGCAATTCTCCAGTATAAGTCTGTAAAGATGCCAGATACACAAACAGCGTAATTTACACTGTAAATTTTGCCACGCTTGCAATCCCAGGTGCACAAATAATTTGGGTTGCACTATAAGCCTGGGAGCAGTCAACAAAATTCAAGATTCACAAACAGTGCAATTTATTGACTATTATGACAGAATAAGGTTCAGAAGTCACTGTTGATAAATCCACTGATGTCAGAAAGCATAAGCAATTGTATTTCCGCAGAATAATGTTTACCCAATGTTCCTGTGGGAGGTGATGGGTACAGCCCTTTGACTTCCCAGGATACAAAGTAGAGTCTCCTCTGATCTTCCTCCTCTCTAAATTTATATTCATATTGATTTTTTTGAGTATAGGGAAAAGATTTCAGTTCATGTCATTTCATGGTCAGGTGGAGTTTGAGTGACCTCATACATGACAAGCATATACAGGTTTTGTTTCATTAGCCCATGTGGGTGCTTGAAAAGGAAAATATATTATCAACTGGATTATGCAAAGTTCAACCTTCAGTCACCATTTGGGTCATTCCTTCATCTTAATTTCTCTTAACTACCTTGTTTTAACCACACCATGACCACAACACCTCTATTCTGCTCCATTCTCTGCTCCATTCTCTGTTTCATGCCTCTCTTAGGGCTTGAAACTTGGTGTTCCTCATCCTAATGTGTGTACACAGTTTATCCCTGGTGAAATATTACCTGCATAGATACTCCTCCATGCTGAGCTTTGTCTTCCCACAGCACATTTTTCCACAGCACTTCATAAGATTTCATCAAAACAGGGTGAAAAATAAAAATCAAGATGCTCAGTTCCTGTTCAGTATAGGCAGCTGAAAGAATTGTTTTGTGAAAACTTCCCATATGAGGTACATAAATTATGTTTTGCCTTTGTTAAGCAAAAAATAAATTGGATCATATTTATCTTTTCTAGCTTCTCTAGTAATTCACCGGTGTTCTGGAAAAGTGTCCTGTATTTCCAAAGCTTCGTATTTCCAAAAATCACTGCTCAAATCAGGAAAACCAAAGCCTATGGGATACAAACATTGACATAATAAAAATATAATTCATGTCACTTGGTTGTCTTGGACAACCATTTGTGGTTTGTTCCCTTATTTCTAAATAAGAGAAAGCAGAAAACAGTTGACAATGTGTCAGATCTGACTGAAACCATACAGTATGTTTACTTTCAGTCTTTCTCTGCCCTTTGTTGAGGGATAAAATCTGGTATGTGAAGTGTGTGTTCTTCCCCGCACCTGCTGGACTGTGATTCAGGTAGAAAATAATTTCAGATTGTTCAACCTTCCTTATGTGCTTTTTGGATCTGAAAGAAATCAGGAAATCTTACTAACGTAGAAGTCTCTCCTTGAGATGTGCTCTGATAAAGGTCAGCAACATTCTTGTCTCTGCTGAAATCAGACCTGCAAAGTCTGATTTGCTGTTACATTGCCAGAGCAGTTTTATTTGTGTTATAGTGATGGATACAGCTTTGCAGGCTCACCGAGGTCTTGAGCACATGTGATGTGCATGAAGAGGTCAGTGATCAGATTTCAATAATTTGGAACACTTCACAATCAGTACATTAAAGCGACGTATTCGATTGCTCATTTATATTCATCCTGGTTTTTAAAAGTATGGAATCCTCACCAGCTGTTCATTTAATGTAAAGGTATCACTGCGATCAAAGGCATTTGTCCTTTTTTACTGCTCAGTGAGATAATTACAAATTCAATAAAAATTTAAAGGCAATTAAGTTCTTTCAAGATGCACTTGCTCTTATGAATCCTAAATAAGGGCAAAATCATTGTTAAAGACCAAAATTATATACTATCATTATTCTTAAAATGTCAAATGTTAGATAAAATGTCCAGAGATAAATCTCTGCCCAGCACTCAATCTTCCAGATTCTACAGAATTTCGTGCTGGCAGCACATGCTAAGCATTATTTTGTACTAACTAATTTGTTAACCATTATTTTGTACTTGTTACATGCTTTTTAGAAGCCGTTACCAAGGTCCTGTCTCAAGAATTCTTCGAAAACAAATAATCCTCCATGACATGACAGAAAATATTAAAACAAATAAAATCCAGATGGTATTTCCTAATGTCATAATCAAAATGAAACACATGGTTCTACTGTTCTCTGTTAAATATTGAAAAAAATATCACACTAGAACTTAGAAAAGAAAGAAAGCAGCTTCTTATGAAAAATACTATTAAATATTTTGCTTTGAATTTGTGCATACTTTCTGGGCACATCACTGTTTTTCAGCTCAAAGTAGTTGTCTCACTCAGTATAGTGTCAATTTTTAAGTTGAATGCAATTCTTGAACTATTTACATAGGCTAGACACTACGTCTTTTTCTATAATTTAATGAGTTTGTTGGAGTTTCCTAGTAAGGAGTCCTACTTATCACTCTATAAAAAAATATTATTTTAAAATTATTCTTTGCTAATCTCTTTAAAATATTTTGTTTTCCTTTGCATATTGTGAATGCTTTTTATTAGCAAGGTATTGGAAACTTTTGAAGGGAGATTTTACCTGAGGTCATATCAGAGAAGAGAGGCAATTCAAAAATATGCTATAAGAGTTACCTTTGAAAGAAGCCAAGAGACCCGTAATCCATTTATATATATCTTATTTTATTACATAAATAAATATTGAAATGTTTTAAATGAAAAAAAAATAAAGACACTATTTCTAATACATTTCTGGGGTTTGTTTACGTGCATGCTTACATCTGTGTATGCATGTGGCTGTGCATGTATGTACACATTTGTGATTTAAAGTAAAAGTGTCCCAGCAAAAGGAAAAACCTCTTCTTCAACCAGAATATTAATTAGAAATCAAGAAGTAGTGAACAAAAAGGTACCAGCGTGCCACAGCTGGGATCAGTGGGGGTAAATGAGGATGAGCTCCATGAAAATAAAAACTGCATGCATCAAATGACTACATGAAATTAAAACAGATTTCAGACAATTTCTTTTAAACTACAAAAATAAATAAATTGAATAAAAAGGTTGAGAAACTTGCTGAAAGTACTCAGAATATTAACTCTATCTCACCACGATTTTTGGACGGATAGAACTGAACACCAAATTCCCACATTTTAAGCTGTTGACCCATCAGTCAGTAACAAATCAAAGGTGATACAGCTATGGTTAGCACAACACTGGATCCGGGTTAACAAGCCCCAGGGTTGGCGGGGACCACCACCCTGAGTCCTAAGCTGGACCATCTTGAAGTTCACTTGGGAACATGAAAGAAAGGACAAGAATCACAAGCCACAGAGTGGTTTGGTTTGGAAGGAACCTCTCAAGGTCAGGTAGCACAACCTTCTTTCGGTGAGCAGTGACACCTTCAGCTCAACCAAGATGTCACCAGTGACACAATGTCTGCTCCCTGAATCATCCTTTCTCTTCCATAATCCAAGCCAATGAAAAGAACAGTAGCAACAGACCTATGACCAACAAAGAAAAACATTTACAATGAAATCTACTTGTCTTTGTAGAAGTTTGACTTAAAGTCTTTATAAATCACCGAGAGGGGCAGCTACCACTGACTTCTCTCAATACAAAACTGGCCTAAGACAAATGTGCTACAATTTTACTTTTGCCACCTTGTGTTTTGAATTAATATAAATTTTGCTCACCAAGATGGACGCTGCAGCAAAATTTTCAAGCTAGATTGTCAGAGGTGACTAGGAGCAAATTTTACACAGGCAAATTCCATCAAAAATTCCTTTTTTATGCAAAATAAAGAAAGAAGTCTTACCCAATATGTGTGATCTGTTCTCACAAGCAACAAAGTTTTATATTAGAATGTGCATAAGAACCACATTGTAATTTACTTTATGAGATTCTTAAAACAAATATTTGAGTATTATATATAAAAAATTACAAAAAATCGAGCTTCTGTCTTTTCAAATGCATTCCATAAACTGAAAGATTAATGAAGGAATTGACATGACACAAATTTTAAAGGTAACTTTATTTGTCCCCTAGCCTGCATTCTGCTGCATAAAGCTGAGACTCAAGAACAAAACGCTGGCTCTCTAAATACTGCTATGAGTAAGTGCTGGAAATACCATTCTATGCAATCAATTTTTCTGTAAGGGCAGAGATGTTCTTGGAGTATCAAAAGAATACATGACCATATTTTTTGAAAGAGTAATAAAATGGTTGCCATATGATTTAATCTAAATCTAACATGTTCACAGAGGCTGTCAAACAAATGAGAAGACAAGCTTCCTGTCATAAAAGAATTAACTACTTTTTGAAGAGTTCAGCTAACTGAAGCCTCTCTTTACAAGTGTTACACTGCTGAAACAGAATGTATTAGTACTGTGTTTCATGTTGAAAGGAATGCAAACTAAGTACCAGAACAAACTCCTAGATAAACAGGCAGTTTTTCCCTTCTTTTATGTCTCTTAGCAGTGAATTGTCATTTCAATATTGTATATTATTCAGGTCATATGCCTTTGAAATTTTATTTGCCTTCTTTTTCCTCCTCGATATTTTGTTTAATAAGGAGAAATTCAATCCATTATGGCTTCTGATGACTCAAGTTAAGATGCTGAAGAAAGAACCTGTCCTTCAATATATTACTTCATATGACAAGAGATTTTCTAGGTGATCTAGGAGAATGTGGTCTAACAGAAAACCCCTGGATAGCTAAGTCAAGTTCACTGATTGCTTTCAATAAATGCATAGATATGAACACCAGGAAGCTGAAAGAATTGCTTAAACAAACTTTTCAACTAGTCCAAATAAATCAGATAACCATTAGAAAAGTATTTCAAATTGCTAAAATTCAGAATATCCTTGAAACAAAAATATGTAGGAGGTGAAAGAAAATACCTTGAATGTTTGAAAACTGAAGTAACTGGTTGGCTATAGCTACTGATGGGGGTCTCATGATAGAGTGTCAATAATTTTCTGTTTCAGCAAATACCTCACTGTGCTTCCTTTATTTTTTTAAATATAGGTTTTGAGATACTGAATGTAGAGCTGTATCTTTATTTGATTCCTTGACTGTAATAAGCGCAGTACAAAAGTAACCTGCTCTCCTCATGCTATGAGATCTCTATTCATGGTACTGAGACACCGAGAAACAGCCATAAGCTCTATTTCAAAATTATCATAGAGAATATAGATTATTGTGTCTTGAAGAGTGTATGTCAAGGATATCCATTAAATAGGGCCTTTCACCTGACTCCATCAAGAATGGATTTTGCACAAGCGGATGTTTATTTTGATGCACTTTTTCAAAAAGAAAAGATAACTATGAACAAATTGAAGTTATTGGTGACATAATTACAGAACTGAGTTAAGGGTTTTTCTCCCTAGACTAATCTGAACAGATGCCATGCAGATTACAGAGCAGATTTTAGTGAAATGAGGTGGCTAATTAGTTCACTGAAAACAGTACCTGCTTTCTAGAAAACACAAAGTCTGAGTTAGGAATCACTAGGAAGCTGGTCAATTTTATACCGCATTCTATTCCTAGGCTATTTGACTTTAAACCAGACTGAGCCAAGATGTAAGAATATGGTACCATTTCTGCCCATGGTGATGTCACAAATATCTGTAAACCTTTCAGAAATCTCAGGATATAACAAAAGTGGAAATTGTGCATTGCCAAGTAGTTAAGGCACTAAATTCTTCACAAGCACGGGCCAATGTTACCTAGATTCCATACACTGACTTTTAAGAGCAGCTAACATTACTGATGATGGATGAAGTTTGGCAAGCAGAAGATTCAATCTCGAGCAGTAATATTGCCAGAAAACTGTTCAAAATTGATAGGTATACTCTAAAAGTTATGGGCCTACACACTGTTATGTTCTTAGCTTTTACAGCCCACATTACAGGAAACAAGGGCTGGTGTTCTCCTTCACAGCAAGTTTTCCAAGCAGGAGAGCACTGATTGCCAGGTTTGTCTTCTCTGTAAGGAAAGCATGGTACATTTTGAGACAGAGGGTGTATTTTTCTATTCTAGCTCATGAGAGTAAACCTGCCCTGTAGTCACAAGCAGAGATTCCTGGAGCTCTGTCAAACCAGTGGTGTGGAGTTGCAGCAGGGGTGGCTACCAGGAGAGGACCTTCTCTCTTCAGACCAAAGGTAGCGGTGCAATTTTGTACCCAGCAGTACCAGAGAGGCATCAAGAAACCAGAGTGAGCTCTGCAGAGCAGCATGGTGGTGGTCAGGGCTGGAGCACTGACCTTTTGGGGAGAGGCTGAAGGGCTTAGGGCTTCAGCCTAAATATATGGGTAGAAAAACCTGAGTTCTTGTATGCATTACTTTATGACAGTTACACAGAATACTCATTGGGCCTAGCAGTTTAAAAGAAATTGGGAATATGTCTTTTTGTGCACGCTTGAAAGATCACTGGAAAGCAATAAATTACTGAAGCCATTTAAAATGTTCCCATTTCTTAGCGGTTTAATGTGCCATTTCGGTAATGATTGTATGATATCAGACTCATTCTTTAGTTCTTTTGTTACACACACACTGAGATCCAGCTATCGCTTCCAAATTTGACTGTTTTGTCAATTGTCACTCAATTTAACTAATTTCAGTTCTATGGTTAAATGAGAAATTACAGCTGAAAAAATAAACAAGGGACAAAATTGCTTATTGCATTTTTTTCAGGCAATCTTTTCTAAAGTGTGCCTTGTAATACTTTTTGTTTTGAAGCAAATAAATCTGTTACAAAATCACTGAGGTAAAATAAATCCTTATGAACAAATAGTGCTTGAAATTATGTTAATTTCTGCCCCCCCCCACCCTTTCCTGGACATACCTAGAGATGTAGGAATCATTTTATTTAAACACAGTTAAAATGGTGTAACATAGGGTGCTTTTTTAAATTTAAAATTTTGGCTACTGAGACTAATTTTATCTTCTATTTCTTCAAAGTTTAGGTCAGGGCTCCATTATTTTTATGGATCATATGTTGAAAATTCAATTTTTGAAATAAAAACAGGAAGTAGGAAAAACATGTTACAAAGATCAGTTTAGGAGAGAAATAGTAATGGGGCCAGTAGCTACTAAAACTGACATAAAATTTAACATCAGTGTATTCCACAAAATTTCAGTAGATCTGTGGATTTTCTACTAAAATGTGTCTTCTAATTCCATATCCTGCGCCAGGAACCAAGTTTATGCACTCAGGGTTGTGTGAAAATGTACAGCAACAAAAATATTAACTGTAAGAAAATTGTTTTCAGAAGTGCAGTCCTATGCAAAATTAAAACCTTACTACACATTGTTATGAGTAAAAAAGTTGTCCATATTTTTAAAATGGAGCGGGTGAGTGTGCCCCTGCCTGCGGCTCGAGGCACCCCTTTTCCTCCCTGTCACACTGCTGCTTCCTGGAGGATGGCGCCCGGATGGTGAAGAGGACAGGACATCGGACTTGGAATGCAGATGATGTCATAGCCAGCATGCAAAGGGAGAAGCCCCTTACCAAACCTAGCAAAAACCCCCTAAAAACAATGAGCCAACACAAAACTGATGGATCAGAGTGATGTCTAGATGTGAGGAACAGCGTCCAGGTTCTGCTAAGACCCTTTTTACCCCACACCCTAACATAAAAGATGTCAGCTGGACAGAGTACCTCGAATGTCAAACCAAAAACAGAGCATCTCCTGATGCTCTTGTGCGGACTGAAGCCCCAGCTTTGCCTGCAGACCAGCGAACAAAGCTGCACATCTTCCTCCTCCTTCTCCGTGCCACTCCTGGGAGCAGTGGCAGTGTGAGTGTGACCCATTGGTTCTTCCTCACCCAAGCTGATCACTTCTAATAAAAGCATTAAAAAGGAGAAAGATCTCCTGTTTATTTAACACATGACTCACTCTTCTTGATGTCAGTAGGGTTATTTATGTGTTCAAAACCATACCAAAACCTCTGTGTTTTATTAGCCATAGGCTTTACTTTGTAAAGCTTCATAAGCCGTTAATGACAGCAACTGAGTGATAAGTAGGAAAAACAATGAATGCAAAAAATGCCACACATAAAAAAAATTAAAACCAAAAAAAAAGACAAAATAAATTCAAATTCTATCATCATTTGGTGCTTCAAGGGACATTCCTTCCATTTGTCTTTCAAACCTTTTTCAAACAGTTGTTTTCCCATAAATTTTGATTTAGGTCATGACACATGTTTCTAGACCCACTGTATTAATGCATCCAAGCAAAGATAAAATCTTAGACAAAGTGACCAAAGACTCTAACAGACAAGTATCCAATAAATGTTTCACTTAATACAATTTTGGAAGAAAGTTGAGAATGTTATTAGGCTGCTAGGCTGCTCTCACATCAGGTGCTGCTAAGGTTGTCCACACTGGAATCAGACCTATTAAAGACCTTAACAGGAATCTTGTGATTCACTGTTTCTGTGCTCAAAATCACAGAGGGGGCAATCAGCTGCAACAAGCAAACGTCTGTCCAAGGCTGGATGTTTGCAAATTTCAAAACGTCCTAGATCAGAACAAAAAGGTCCTCCATTTTCCCAAGATGAACAGAACATTACACTACAGAGGAAGAAATATTAATCTACCATTGAGCTCTTCTTCCTAACCCAGGGTGTCATAATTTGTCTCCAGCTGTCAATTCAAGATCATGCAGACACTCATGCACTGGCCTCCAGGAGGAATGGGAAGAGATCAGAAAAGTAAAAGTTCATTTTATTTAGCCTGAAAGAATAAAAACATGATTTTGTGTAGCCAGAGACCAGCTCAGGAGTCCTAAATCTCTGATGGAATTAGAATCTTGCTTGTTAAATCTGATTTCCTTTTACGACAAGGTAATCCATCTTGTCAATCAAGAGAAGAAGTTGCTTGATTTCAGCAAAGCTTTTGATACAGTCCCTCCCAGGATCCTTCTGAGTAAAACATCCATGACAGAGGTGAACAGACACACCATGTGGTGGGTGGGCAGCTGGTTCACTGGTCAGGCACAAAGGGTGACATCAGTGGATGAGGTGGCGTCAGACTGGGGACCTGTCGCTGGTGTGGTTCTGCAGGGCTCCATCCTCAGCCCTGTGCTCTTCAGGATCTTCATCATAAATGACTTGGACACAGGACTGGAAGGGACACTCAGTGAGTTTTTCCAACAACACCAAACTGGCTAGAGCTCTTGACTCGCTCGAGGGAAGGGACAGCATACAATTATTAAAATCATATCTACTTAAGTAGCTTGTACAATAGTCTTTTTAAGCTGAAATGCTCTCAGTAAAACACATGCCTCACAAGGATATATTTAGGACCTTCTTTTTAGGCACATAGATGCATGTGTAGAACATGAGGACAGCTTTTCAATTAATACTCAAATAAGCAAAAAATTTATTTTATCACATTATTAAAATGACTTAACAAATAGTTAGTTGGTTTTGTTCACTTTTAAAGCAGAACAATTAATCCTTTCTTTCCTTTTATGGGAGGTGGCCTAAAATCCATTAAACTCAAACACCAGTGATACCCAAACACATGAAGCCAGTTCAAACCAGGAAAACAGAAATTCCAAACAAAATAAAAGTAGGACCTTCCTAGAAATATCTGTGAGGAAACCAGAGACACAGCTCTGCAGAGGTTAATTACTAGTAGCTCAGACAGCTACACACTTCAGATGAGCGTATTAATATGAATTCTATCCCTGTTTGACCACCTAGACTATACATTGCCTTCAAAAATATCAAATAAAGTGAAATATCCCTCGCACAAAATTAATGTTCTGATTGAAAAACTCCTCTTCTGAAATGCAGCTTGATCCAAATCTTAATCTGAAGTGGCTTGCCTCCTCACAAAATCCTCCACTGAAATAATACATTCCAAAGTTTGGTTTATTGGTTCTCTAGAACACAACTTTTTTACACTAAAACAAATGCAATACTGAACCAGTATGTTGGGTTACGTGTCCGTGTTTATCGTGGAAATAAAAATTTTTAAAAAACAGCCAAAATCAGAGAAAACTTACAGAAAATTTATTTATAAGGGAAGTTCAGGGTTCAGAGTAGAAATAACAATAACTTCTTGGAATAAATACCTATTCATGTTCTTTCATATTGTGCCTGTGATGACAAAATGACATTGACATTGACATGCTTTAACTATGCATTTGAAGAATATTCCGCTAGTAGATAATATCTGTGCCAGAGGAGATAAATGCTCTTTTACCATTTATTTAACTAATGCTGAAGATTTTTCTATTTCTCCTCATCTAGTTCTGATGCTACAACCACATTCTCCAGTAAATTCTGCCTGAAATAATTGTGACAGTTTGTGATCTGATTCATCTCCTGAAGGGACTAATAAAATGACAGAGTCAGCCATCACAGAGTTTGGGGAACAAAGGTGATGAATAGGCATTCCTTAACAGAGTGGCATCACTTGTGGCTTTTAATCTGTTTTATAACCCACAGGGAGAGATTGTTCTAGCTGAAATATCTAAAATCTTTGAAGCACAGCTAGCAGGGAAAAGGGCTGATACACTGGGCAAGAAACTAAAACAACCGTGGCATGTGCCATGCATCAACTGTGTAGAAGAAAGAAGGACCCCTGAGAAAACTGATAGATTAGGATGTGACTTTTACAAGCTAGACCATGCTCTGACCAACAAACACTATCAGACATGGTCTTTAGAGAGGTTATAAGTAATTTTTTTCAGTTTAATTGTTTTAGACTATCATAATAAAAGAAAGTAAATATAGAATCTTTTTCAAAACAAATAATTTTATATTTAATTTTTTCCAATTAGTGTGTAATCAAGAAAATAATCAGTTTTCCATTGAAGACTTTTTTTAAATTATCTGAATAGATAAAATTTCACAGTATATGTAATTGCCATTATTTATAGTGTAGTGTTTTCAAATTATTTCCATTAATATCTCATATTCGAATGAAAAAGCCCCATACTTGTAATACATGTGTTTTCTTCACAAAATTCAGACAGGCAAGGAGAGGCAAAAATCCAATTTCTAATAGAAAATATGAGCTATAAGCTTAAAGTTTTAATAAGTTAGTAGAGAGATGAAGACAAAATGCTAGACATAAAAAGTCTATGAAGAATTATGGCAAATTGACTCAAATTAAATAATTATCCATTGACTTAACTAATAAAGAAAATTCTGGACTTCATGACAAATGTGAGTTTTTAAAAGAGTAAAATATTGTCTAAAATCATATATATCAAATTGAAGATTCCCTGAACTTCTTTTAAGAGGAGTAATTTCTTTCTCTTTTTTTGAGCATTTACCCTGTGAAACCTGTAAAATTTGTAGTACTTCCAAATGTGAGATGGTCTGACTGCTGAGAGGTCTTTTTTTTTTCAAGAATAAGGAGAAATGTGAATAGCAGGAAAGAGTAAAGCCTTTTGGTTGTAACACAGGCAAATCCTTTCAATTTTTTTTTTTTTTTGGTGCATAGAAGGGATAATGAATGTATCTTTTAAATACTGCTGCATAAAAGTGAATTCTGTTGCTAGAAATCTACCTTTGCTGCTCTTATCTACCATGGTTATGGCAGGTATATGTTACAAAATTATCATAGACCTCTCCAAAAAAGGTAGGGCTAAAATTGAAATATGCATAAAAATAACACTGAATAATAAAACCTTCCCCAAATGAGTCAAAATCGGTAATATGAAATATTATATTAGAAAAATATAATAGATATAAAAGACATAATGAATATTTTAATATAAGAAACATCAGAAAAATGTATAACCGTCATAAAATCCAGGAGTGTCATGCTTCATTGTGGACAACTGCAAGCACAAAAGAATTTAAAAAAAAAACAAACTCAACACATTTTAAAAAAATTTGGGAGTTTTGCACAGCTTAGAAAGAGAAGGCTGAGAATCTGCTGATAGGCAGCTTTCCCTTCCAAAGGCTACTATGCAAATGGAGGATTTTGAATCATTAACACAGATATTTTGCAGTTGCAAAAACCAAATAAGTTACTGAGTTGCTATGATCAGCTTGCTCTGAAATGCACTTCATTCAGAGTAATAACACTACACTACACGGTTTTACTGCAACTAAAAGCAGCATGAATTTTCTGAATTAAGCTGAGTCAGTATCAAGATTATTACAGCAAGCAGTTATAGTCTCCCAAAATTAACAAAGAAGCTTGACTCAGCAATTTTGACTATATAATCACTTGCTTAAAGCTAAAAAGCAATGTCACAAATGACCCCATGGTTTGGAAAAGTTTTTTCTTCTTAACAGCATGAGCTACTTATTCATACTTATTTGTTTAGAGGGAAAGTAAAAAATAAAAATTCAAAAAGCACTGGTAGATCAGGAAGTTCTAAGTTTCTGTTGGTTCTATTGCCCAAGGTACCAGTCTTACTGAAAATATGATTAGAGTAATGCCTGGACCTAATGTTATTAACAGCTTAACTTCACATCTGCCAAGAATATAACTTCTGGCCTCTACCATCATACCTTTAAGTTTCACACAGTAGTTTAAATGACAGTTTATTAATTATATAGAGTGCTGAACATATAAATGACATAATTTAACATAGAATACAACTAGACAGGATGAGTACATCAGAGCCAAAATTAAAAGCTGAAAGCATTCATTTAAAACATCCTAGAATAGAGACAGCTTTGCTCATAGTGTAACTAAATTTGCTGTGGGTAATAAGAAATCAATATGTGTTAATCAGAAATAACTAGAATGGTCAGTACAGATTCCCAAGTGCAGCTCTGCTTGCTGTAAATCAAGGACCTGCTGAAACTTCAGGGACACATAACAATTCCCTGCAAAAGAATTCTGAATAAAATCTTGAAATCAAATAATATCTTGGTGAAATTACACACACGGAAAAAAAAAAAGAATTTCCTAATTCATTTTGGAAAAGCTACATCACCTTAAAAATGGATAAAAATATTTTCATGTGCAAATATATGGGGAAAAAAAGGCCTAGAGGTGAAAGAGATACTCTGAGGTTCTTCACTTCAGTGAAACCGCCTCAGGTCATGGCTTCAATTCCTAGAGGAAATTACACAGACAAAACCCAATTTTTCTTTAGGATTTTTCAGAATTCATAACTTAAATATGAGATGAAATCTGAAAAAATACAATCCTACCTGAGCTTTGTCTCAGCAGAGTAATCAGTGTAATCAGTTTATGGAAAACCCTATGTGAATGTCAGCGTCAAATTTATGATCTGAATTCTCACAAGTGACACATGTTTATGCAACCTGACAAGTACCTGTGCTACCTTCCACAGAATATTTTGTTTTTCAGGTCCTAGTTTCTTAATTTTTCATATATGGTAGCAATTACAGATACATACATTCTATGTATTGAACTTGATTCTAGGGGTTTTTTCCTGTATTTTGACATGTGGTTACCAAGTTTGTTTCTGCATATTTGAAGGTAAAAATAGTGATAAAAAAATGAAAAGTAGGAAATGAAAAGTCTGTTGCGTGGTGTTATAAACTGTTCCTATAAGTCTATTTGTTTCCTGTATTTCAAAAACTTTACCTAAAAAATAGTATTTCTGCATTTGGGAAATGCTGGTCTGTCAAATCCTATGTAGCATCACTGTAGAACTTCTGACAGCAGGAACCAGCAGATTTCTCGTTGTCCAAAAGTATCCTGCAATAGATCTAAAGTATTAAAACATGGATTTCAGGTATTTTTTTCTCTTGGACCATTTACTTAATTTTATTATTTTGTGTTGTTCATCTTTTTCTTTCACTGGCATTTCTGATGTACTTAGAGTTTGGCATATACTTGTGAGGTAAAATTACCAACAATTCTCTGTTCTCTCTCTCTATATATATATTTGCATTATGTTATGCAAGATCACGTACTAAATCAAAACTACACTCTAGGTTTATAAGCAATGTAAAACAGAAAATCTGTGACACACAAAGTGAAATAATGTATAATACCTCTTGGTTCTCTAAAATGTCATAGAAATATTCACTGACAAACACAACTTCTGTATTAACTGTAACACTTTTTGTGTTAATTAAAAACAAATGTATGCTTTTACTCACAATCGAGTATAAAAATATAATAGGTAACATCATTGATAAAAAATTGCACAAGTGTAGTAGTCCTCTTTTTCCTTGCTATTTGTCAATACTTGCAGGTAGTTTCACAGGAAAGATTGAATAAGACTAAGAGTTCTGGGCTGTGCAAGCACCTAATTGTAGCTCAGCCCACTCCTAACACTTTCATTCATGTTCACAGATTGGGGATGTATGAAGTAATTTTTTTAGAAATTCCTAAGTGATTTTGGATACAAAATCTCATTTTCAAATGTTGCTTTATACATATAAACTCCCGCCTGAGTGAAAATTTTCTTCTACTCAGGTGCTAAATAAATACAAACAAATAATTTGATTGGATCACACCTGTTTCTTTAGCTCAAATCAGACTTTCATGGTCCACTGTACACAGTCCACTCAGATCAGACAAAAACTGAAGTTTTGCCTGATGCATTTTTTTCTCTAGATATCTCCCAAATATCTTAGACAAGAGATTTGGAAGTCACTAAATTTGAATATTCAAGAGGTTCCATTAAAGTCCTTTGGGTGTTAATAATGTTATTTACTGGCAAGGATCGTAAATACATTTCTCTGTGGAGAAAGGAAGTGCAAAAAAAGTTTCATGTTTTAAGACAGAAGTCAGAAAACAGAATAAATTGGAGGTATTTAAAAATCAACTGCATTGTTTAGGTTGGCTACAATTAACCTTACAAAATCACAGTATTTTTTCATTTTGTTGCCGCTGCAGGTCTTATAGAAATATTTTTTATGAAGTCTGAAGCAAAAAGTTTAATTGTGTAAGAAAAGTATTTCGTTTTGCTGAGGGTGAAACACGATACCTTGGGTACTATAATTTTCTAATAAATTATAATTAATGCAAAGTCTCCATGGACACATGACAGAGATAAAAGGTTTTCTTGCATTAAGAGATTATTTAATGCCATGAAATTTATCCTCAAGAATATCTCTTCTATTCCTTTTTTAAACACTCTTGTTTTGAAGAAGTCAAATATAAGTTTTTCAAGTAATATGGAGTTCTTCTTAATATATATTCTGACACACATTCTCATTTTCTAAATCAAAAGATGAAAACCAGACTGGTGAACTGATGTGTGAGTACATGCAGACTGAATCAATGCAAAGTAGAATAAACTTGGGATAAAAACCAGGGGAAAAACTATCACATGAGCAAGGGTTTCTGAAGCTCTTCTCCAAAGACCATAAATGAACATTGTTTCTTCAACTGAAAATAGATTAAAAAGTATAAGACAAAAATTGTTTTAAACTACTACTTCAGTAGTGCTGTGAGTGGCTTTCACAGAATGTTTGGAAAGAAATAAGCAAAGTCATAAAGATACATGTTGACCTATTAAACAGTACTTAAATAAGTCTTATATTTTGGAGGAGTCACATGGGTGAGACAGGAAATTCTTTGGTTTGTTTTTTAAATTCTTCTTCCCATGTGAAACAACAAATGGTAGTAAAAATTCCTGACATCAATTATTACTCCGCTGAAACACACTAAAGCATGCTTCTGACGCCACTGCTGTGCCATTGCGCCTGGTGTGACCTTTGTTGTCTATGTTCTTGTCATGTACTGTTTCTGATGTAAGGAGGAAAGGTATCAGAAGTTTGTCTCTTGAATTATGTAATTCCTTAGTTCAGATTAATCTATTTTTCATATATGATGAAAATATTTACAATATTTTGAACCAGCCAGAAGAATTCTTTAGTTTAGAATCTGTGATCATAATACGCCCTTGAAGTTATTCTCCTAAATATGAAGTTATTCTCCTAAATATGAAGTTATTCTCCTAAATATCCCAGCAAGGTTTACAAAGAAGAAAATAATCTGCTGGAGATAGAGACTCATAAGGTGCAAGTGTTTTTATGACCTTCAGAGAGTCAAGGTTTTTACCCTAAACAGAAGTTTAGCCCCTTTTGTCTTCTTAAAGTATTCCTCATTCAAATTTCCCTGCCACCTTACCTGATTGTTTACATATGAAACTACCCTTTGCAAATTATGAAATTATGTTAGACAAAAAGTCTCAGAACATTAAACCATCCAATCCCAAAAATGTAAATCAGATGTGTAACAGTGTTTGGTTATTGGAATCCCATAGATATCTGAGTTCAGGATACTTTTCCAATAAAAAATTATTTAAAAAGAGATATGTGAAATGTATCTGAGTCATCTTTGGTGAAGAATTATTTTAAAAAAAATTACTCATATCAAATTTTGAATAACTTTTTTTCTCTCATTCTCTGTTTGACAAACCAACTGTCAGAAGTGTCCAGAAAACAGCTTCAGTCATTCGAATGTGTTTAAGGTCCATATAACTCAAAATGAGGCAAGGCTACAGCTAAACATAACACAAACCAATGTTTCAAATCAGCAAATAATTCCATAGCCATACAATAAATTTTAGCTTTAATCAGCAATATTATTCTTCATATATAATTCTACCAATAAGATACTACCTAAATAATGAACTTCAAAAGATTCTCTAAAGCATCTCTTGATTTAAATATTTGAAACATGCTTGGGGGTGTATATTTGAAGGGTCACATGGAATCTTTTGCAAATTTCTAGTGCCAGGTTTAGCCAGCAGGCACTAGAAGGCTTTCATTAATTATCAGAACACCAGTGTTGTGTTTGCTCAAGCTACTTCTCTTCCCTTTCTTTGCATATTTCTTGTTTTAACCACAGATGAGAAAGAAAATTACAATAGTATCACAGCTATTCTATCTTAAAAGAGCGTAAAGACATTTATTTGCAGATTTAGTGTTCTGTTTTGGTCATCCAGTTCCAGAGTTCTAATCATATCAGAACTCTGCAATTTGAATATTTTCGGGAATAGTAACATCGAGTATAGTGTTTATCATCTTTTTAGGTTCATGTACTTGGTTCCTCTGTAAGAACTGATCTAAATGCTGTCTTTGCATCATACTTACGGGAGGAGAATTTGGATTTATTGTTTCTTAACATGACTTAAATAAAATGCATTTAAATAATAATGCCTTTTTTCTAAGAATTTGATGAAAGACCTGAAAATAATTTGTCTAACATAACTTTTGAAGGTACAATACTCATTTATACATAGAATGTACAATAATTTTCCTAATGAACTTCTGTTTACACACCAGAGCTAATACTAGGCATCTAGCATGTCTGATTTATAGACTGCAAATGTGGCTGCAGGTCATATTATATTATATTATCATGAGCTGTCACAGAAGCTGCATAAAGAATAACCACAGAATGACCAAGAAATTGAAAATCCAGATTCCACTGGCAGAGGGTCAGTAAGGTCCAGCCTAAAGACAGTAGATCCAGGAGGTCTGGATATCTCTCTCCAGGAAGTGCAAGATGGGTTTTATGCTTAGAGAAATTGCCATATGGAACAGCTTGCAAGGGAAGCTGAAGGGCATAAGAGCCTCTGAGAAGCAAATCCCACAACAGTTTTTAGGTAATGGAAGAATAATAACACTCATTAGAAAACAACAGACACTTCCTGCACCCCTTCCAGTGCTTCTTATTGTCCACACATTTAGTTAAGAGAAATGAGGTATTATACCTTTCCCTTTAGTTTACAGATTCTTACAACTTTCCTTGTGCAAATTAGTTAGATTTGTCACTCCACATCCATCTATGGAAATTTCTTAAATCCCAGTTTATGCATATGCTAGTCCAGTCCATAAGGTATCTTTGGCTCTTTAATTTAGTAGACTAAAAAGTGCCATGTTACATATGTGTTGCAGGTCAAGAGCAACCAGGATTGCAAGTGTAACCAGGATTGTGTAAAACAAGAGAAGGGATATTTAATTCATCTTCCAGTAGTCTTCCTACTTGTGTTGCCTTGAACTTTTAAGGTTTTGGAGTGAATATTAAATAACATATATTAAAAACATTATTTCCATATAGAAACTTCCAGC
This sequence comes from Geospiza fortis, assembly GCF_000277835.1. NCBI lineage: Eukaryota > Metazoa > Chordata > Aves > Passeriformes > Thraupidae > Geospiza > Geospiza fortis. The sequence continues at coordinate 2,247,910 of NW_005054404.1, read as the reverse complement.
AATTTGTGGCAATCACATAGCAGGATTGCAGATGATCTTATGTCATAAAATCATGTAATGGTTTGGGTTGGAAAGGATCTTAAAGGTCACCTGGTTCCAACTCCTGTGCCACGGACAGGGACGCCTTCCACAGCAGTCCGCTCAGACCTCCAGGAAGCCTGGCCTTGAACATTTCCAGGGACAGGTCACACACAGCTTCCCTGGACAACCTGTTCCAGTGCCTCAGCACCCTCACAGTAAAGAATTTCTCCCTAATATGTAATCTTAATCTACTGTCTTTCAGCTTAAAGCCATTCCCCCTTGTCCTGTCACTACATGCCCTTGTAAAAATCTCTCCCCATCTTTCTTGTAGATTCCCCTCAGGTACTGGAAAGCTGAAATGTGGTGACCCCAAAGCCTTCTCTGCTTCAGCAGAACAGTCCTAATTCTCTCAGCCCAATTTCTTCATAGGAGAGATGCTCCATCCCACTGATTATTTTGGTGACCTCCTCTGGACTGTCTCCAAGATGTGCCTTCTTGTGCTGGGGGCCCCAGGGCTGGTCCTGCAGGTGGTGTCACCAGAGCAGAGCAGAGCAGAGCAGAGGGGCAGAATCCCCTCCCTCACCCTGCTGCCCACCCTGCTTTGGTTGCCCAGGACACGTTTGGGCGGGGAGTGCCCAGGGCTGGTTCATGTCCAGCCTCTCATCCACCAGCACCCCCAACTTCTTCCAGCAGGGCTGCTCTCGAAGCCTTCATCCCTCAGCCTGGATTGATACTGGGAGTTGCCCTGACCCAGCTGCAGCACCTTCCACTTGGCCTTGTTGAACCACATGAGATTCCCACAGCTTGGCCTGGTCCCTCTGGATGACATCCCATCCTTCTGGAGTGTCAGTGCACCACTCAGCTTGGTATCATTGTCAGATGTGCTGAGGGTACACATGACCTCTTCATATATGTCATGAATATATTATATAATAGCAGTCCCAGTATGGAACCCTGAGGGACATTGCTTGCTACTGATGTCCTTTGGGACTCTGAGCCATTGTCCACCACTCTCTGGATATGATCATTCAACCAAGTCTTTATCCACCCACAAGCCACTCATCAAATCCATCTCTCTCCAATCTGGAGTAAAAGATGTTTTGGGGAACAATGTCCAAAGCTTTGCAGAAGTCAGACAAAAGACATCCCTAGCCCTTCCACTGTTCACTTGTCACTCCACTGCAGAATGCCATTAGGCTGTTCAGGCAGGACTTGCCCTTGGTGTGTGTGTGATGTTCAACTTTAAGAGATCCATATACTGCCCAGGACTGAGTCTGTGATGCACACACATGTTGAATCAGGACATAGAACACATATCAGATCTATGCTTGTAGCAGTTCTATGATGGTAGCAATGCTACCATCAAATATAACTTCAAAGGCATTTCTGCTTTTTCTTTCTCCTTCTGTGCCAATCATTCACAATACCCCCAGAATCAGGCTTAGATAGCGAAAAAAATTCTGACTCTGCCCCGTAAAGTCTGGGAAGAAAGCAGCTAGGAAGTCAGAGGATGCAAAGAGCTTCATACGTCTTAACAGTACTAGCTCAGGATATCTCTTACAACCATATCCAAAATTATTTCAGCTTTTAACTGTCCCCTACTCACCACAAAATGGTCCTAATCCTCACCAAGATTAAATTGCTGGAAACCAGTGTAGCTTGGCACAACCCTAGTTTTACTTTAATTTACATATGGTAAAACACTATCAAGAAGGGATTTTATAGATTAACTTGCATTTCATGTTGTAGCATAAGTCTCACTTTTTTAGCATTCATTAGAAAAAATTGTTTAAATTTAAGATATATACATGGATTTAAATAAGAAGACTTAATAATAAGGATTAATGATATAGATACATTTCCAACCAACATGATATATTTGTTTTCATGTGATGAATACTTAGGTAAGAAATTATACTGAAATCCACAAGAATAATAAGCACTCTTTGAGGTTTTGAAATTTCTAATGAGTGGTTTTTTATGTGATTAGAATTAAAAGTCTGTCTTTTGGTTCAAGCTGGACTTCTTTCATTCTTAGAAAGTAGATTTCTATTATGTATGAGAGGCACAGGCAACATTCAAGAGATTATCAACAAATTATCTACAACTGCTGTGATCTATAACTTGAGTCCAGCACAAATTGACAAAGTAACCGAAAAATATACCCAGGAATATTAGTAGATGACAACTGTTAATGGTTAAAACTCTCTAATTTCTGTCTGTTAAAAGTTAAAACTCTCTAATTTCTTTCTGGGAAGAAAAAAAAAATCCTCCTACATCTCAAAAAGCAAGCTTACACTTGTTAGTACTTAGAAACATGCTTAAACTAATTATATCAACCTAAGCATCTGCTGTTCTTATTTAAATCCTTCCATACACTATTTTAAAATAATTTCTTCTTTGACTTTCTTTGTATAACACATCAGCAACATGTAACTGGGTTGCCAAATCAGAAACAGCACTAGATTATAATAAAGACAGTAGGTATGGTATAGGGGCAAATAAGAACTAATTTCTCCATCTCTATCTCCAGGCTGCCTGCAAATTTTGGGCATTCTTGTGGTTGTTATTTAGTCATATAAGTAGTCAGCAAAAGAAGCAAAATGAGAGCATCTTAAATACTTCTGAGCCATGTCTCATTAACTTGAACATTGAGGAGATGTGAGAAGAGAGGAAGTAAGCATTTAAAAAAGGCTATTTTTTGTATCTCAGTATTCACATCTTTTGCACTTCAAGTTGTAATAGAGAAGTAACATCTCAATGAAAACTGTTTTCAGGCTTTTTTCTAGGAAATCCTGAATCAAGTACAATAAAAGACAAGAGTTTAGAGTTCTAGCAGACCAAGCTCTTGCGTCACTGTCACCATTAGGAAGAGGTGACTCACTGTTGTTTCACTCCTTTAATAGGATTTATAGTTTTTGACATTTATTGTGACTAAGAACCCTCATTCATACGTTTTCTTACATCTGCTTGACAAAAATGCCAAATACACATCTTTTTTAGGTCAATTCTGAGAAAAAACCCCAAACATCTAAATATTATCCACACTTATTCCTACCAAATGCTATGTGGTGGAAATAAATGAAAAGCATTGTGTGTACTCTGGGGGGGATTTTCTTATTCTTGTTAAGAGAAACATCAGAAAGCAATCCAGCAATATTTACCTGTGTAGCAGAACTCTGAATGTCATATAATGTTCTGGTTTTTCAGAATGTATAGATTTTTCGGGGAGTTCAAAAGCTAGAATTTTTCTGACTAATGTGAATGTTTATTAATATTGAGTTCACAAGAATGTGTTAATTTTAAAATACCTCCTCTCACATTCACCTTTGTACAACTTTTACACATTAACATTTATAAAGTTTACCCTCCTCATTTAAGGTCCACATATAGTCCCTTTGATCCTGTCAGCTATACTCCCCTACACCAGATCTGTTGCGTACTGCTCTTACTTGTCCACAGGTATGATCCACTTCAAGCTTGTCTTCTTCATACTGTAAATTTAGAATTAATTCATTGGCTCAACCTACACTTTGTATGCCTGATTTCCTAGAAATTGAAATCACTTAACCTGGGTGCTTTAGAAACCCAAAAGAATCGACTTCCACACTACACAAAGAATAAAAGCCTTAAAATAGTTCTAAAATATATTAGTCAAATTCATTGACTTGTGCGTATAATGGTTGGAAGAGTTTAAAACAAATATCACATAATTCCTCTTCTTATGGTATGCTCAGTTTGTGTTGGATAGTGACATTCATTTACAGCTTTTTGGCTGCTATTTTTTTTTTTTGTGAGGTTGTTTTTTTGTTGGTTTTGAGTGGGGTTTTTTTGGTTGGTTGATAGGTTGGGGGGTTTTTATTTGTTTTGTTATTAACATTTTTTACTTTTGGGAATTCATTTTTTTTTGTTTTGGTTGGGTTTTTTTTGTGTAATCAAACTTTTTATTAACTCATTTATCTTAAATTTAAAAAACTTGCACATCTCCTGCAAACCAGCTGCGGGTTAATGTGTGAGCAGCTGAATGCAGTATTCTGAAGCGGGAAGTGAATAATAATGCTGCAAACTATTGCTGCATCCTATTGCTAATTGTTTCCTGATGACTTTGAAAGCTGCAAGATATAAGATAATAGTGTCTACTCCATTGGTTCTTTTGTAGATTTATTAGTCATTCTGTTTGATCAATGAGCTTATAGCAGTTCTGAGAATTGCTTTTTTTCTCTGTGAAAATTCTTGCTCTAGATTCTATTGTTCCAATGGAAATAAAGACGACTCATTTATGGTCCTCCTCACGTTGGAGAAATTTGCAGGCTGGTTACTGTGATGCTTCTGTAAATGGAATTAAAAACGCATTCCTGAGAATGCACAGAAGTATTTACCAGAATACTACTGTTTACAGACAGTGCTCTGGATCCAATTTTTGCTCCTTAGTTTTGTGAAGACAAATACCCTGAATACCCAATAGAATAAGAAAAAAAATTCATTCATGTAATTACCTAGATTTGATTTTCTTGGCTTCCCTTCTGCATATTCTCTAAGAAAGACAGGTCCTTCCCTTAATACCACATGACTTTTTGGTTGCTTCTGCTGAAGCACAGTTCACTTTAATTCTTACTTACTAATCCTAGGTTTCAATTCAATATATAACTAAGTTCTGTTACTGCCTGCATTGAGCTCCACAGAACAATTATTAATGAACGTTTCCAAATGAATGCAAAAAAAACCACATCAAGGAACATTTTCACAAACTATTGCATGGATATGCATTGGATTCATATTCATATTCATTGCATTCATATTCATGGATATTTATGCTTATTTCCCATGACTCACCAAGCTGCTGGAGACAACATAGGACACGTTAAAGGCATTTACCATTAAAATTATATGTAGATAAACTATGGTCATTGATAACAATGCAGAGAGCTCTATGTGGCAAAAATCCAAGAGGCAATGATTCACCTGCTCTGCATGTCTGCTCTGCCCCTGAGCACATCCAAGAATCCTCATCACAGATGCTTCTAAGTTGCCCAGATTTCTCAATTTCCTCTGTTGGGTTAAAAGAGAGGGGAGTAGTTACAGGTCTCACTAACATCATCTGGTTTGCCAGTGTGACAGGTCTTGCTCAAAGCTTGCACTGGGACAAAATTCTGTTGTTATCATTTATTAACAATGACTGTTTGGGGATTTAATGGACACCTACAATATTGCAACATAAAGGTGACTATTTAGGCACATAAGTGTTGGTTATTTCAGAAACTGTAAATTTTTCTTGGTTCACTATATTATTAAAGCAGTTTTCTACTCAAAAAGAAACTGAATTTCACTTACTATCCTTCTTCTTCTAAAAGGAGATAAACTCAGTATCTTAGGCCAACTTAATTTGCAAATGATTTTGTATACAAAGACTACTTATCCCTCTGGCAGATGGATGATGGTGAGTCTTTAATTTGGAAATTAATTTTACTACATTAAATATTCATATTAGCAGTTTCCCTCTTTCTCATTTCACAAGTTTTACTTAGCATTGGATAATTTTCACAAAGTATTTTTAACCTAATAATAATTTGAATCTCCAAGGGTACCTGGAGCCATTAGCCACATTCTGCAATGTTTTCATCATTCTTCGGTATGGTCATCTCTCAGCATTTATCAATGTATTCTTTTATTTCAAATAGATGAAGATATTTAGATGACATTTTTAAATAAACACCAAGGACAAGTGATTTCGTAATTTCAAACTAGCAGAGTTCTCATTCACAAAACAAAATCATGACGTCAACATATCATAGACTTAGAGAAAGTGCTTATGTATGCATTACAGGCAATTTATTGATTTTCAGCTAGCCTTTATAAGTAATTCATGAGCTCTGATTTCACTTGATTTTGTGTATGAGTAATTCATGAAGCCAAATTTCGTATTTCTTAGCATAACTTTAAGATCAAATACATTACAACCAGTTTTTTGAAAGCTTTCCTGAAATAAAATGCAAGAAAATGTATTTGAACTTTCATTTGCTTTAAGATGAATATACTGCATTTTGATTCCAGAGATTGTGTTTTGACATCCTACTATAAAAATGATATAAATATTTTTTTTTTTTTTTTTTTTTTTTATCCTGGCATACACTAGCATATCTTTTGCTAAGTTACTTTGGGAAATCTAGCATTAAGTATCTGTTTAGGCAGTTTGGCTAACAATAGCTATCCCAAAATTCTGTTTCCAATCTCCACTTTCTTGAAAGTTTCTTTTCCCTATCTACAGAAATACTAACAAAACCTGTTTTCAGTATAAACCATAAAGATCCATTTTTACATCTGCTCCTAATGATCCCAGTATTTGCTGTTGTTTTGTAACTTTAAGCTTAATGTTATTATTATGTAAAAACCCCTATGATTTTATATTATCTACAATAGAGCCAGTCAAGAAAACAGCTTTCAAATCTCTCTGGAGACCATCTACACATATTAATATTCATGTCAACTTTCTGCCTTGACATTCTGGACAGTCATTTGTTGATTTCCAGACTCAAATACTCAAAAGTCTGGGATTTCAAATGTGGAGAATGAGTTCCTTATCTGTTCTTGCTCAGTACTTTTTTATCAGTCTTCCTTTGAGATAAGTATATTCAACATGGCATCAGCTTGAGAAAGCTGTGACAACTAGTGTGCTAAAATTGGTGAAGGCTACACCATCAACAGGTTTTATTACACCTCAATGCCTGCACAACTTTCCAATAATGAGAATAAGAGGAAACATTTAAATTTGGTAAAGAGAAAGCTCTAAAATTTAAGAGTATCTCAGATAAACCAGACTGATGGAATGGTAAAATGACATAAACTGAAACAAGACTAAACAAACCTTAAACATTTGAGGAAGCCAAACTTGTGCTTAAATGCAAAATACCCCACTATCTTTCAATAGATACAGTACATATTGAGGTGGAAGTGGAGACAATTTCAATGTATAATGTAAAAGAACTGCTTGATGTCAGAAAATAAGATGGAAGGTTACCCAAAGGCTGTCAAACACCTAATCAGCTCCAAGTGCACATGTACAAGCCTGATGAAGATAAAAATTTAAAATTTTAATTCCTACAATTAAAAAAAAATAAAAAGAAAACACTGAAGCATCTAAAGTACTTTCATTGCCTCATACATATATTAAACCCATCTGTGTACACTGAAAGGTTTTGTTATTTTCTACTATGGAAATATAAAGGTTTTTTGTAAAGTTCTGTCAAGATTATTTGCAAATAAACCTGCATAAATCTTGCAATATATTGATTGACTTACAGTTATTGCACAAAATGAAGGATGAGTATTAAATGGGATTAAAAATCCCTCAAATAATGTGTCATTATTTTCCCCTTCTGATAGGCGGAGCTCTTCAGTTAGTCAAGCCTGTTTCATTCTTTTACGTTGCTAGAGAGGGCTTATTCTCCATAATAGAAAATTATACCTTTTTCACTGATTTTCAGTTTT
>NW_005054404.1:2211175-2240394 GCF_000277835.1 Geospiza fortis | reverse complement strand
AAAGAGTGTATTTCCTCAGCTCATTCATTTTTCATCCTCACCAACCTGTTTTCCTTTTTTATTAATGCATTAATCATCATTAATGATAATAAAATTAATTATTTTTTGTTTTTGTCTCTATGAGTAAGGCTTCTCTGTCAAGTGTTGTAAGAAGCCAGACCACCTTCCATGCACTAATTAGTAATAAGTTTTGTCATGTAAGATTAAAAAATATGCATTGAAAAAGCACACAAGGGAAATGCATGTGTGTGGTGGATTTGTCATTCCATTTGTTTACAGCACTAAGCGGTGACACAATTTCAAAATTCTCCTTGATTTATTAAAAAAAATACATGCTGTCATATATCTGTTCTGATAGCTTTATTACTCACTCTAAGCGAAGCACTTAGCCTTTCATGCTGAGTGAACTCAGCAAAAGCCACTAATCAGTCAAGTTCTAGGCATGGTTATCTTGTATTGCATTGGCAAATGCTTTTTTTAGTTGATGTTATCTTTGTTTTGGTGTTTCATAATTTGGGACATGAATACCAATGCATCTCCAAAGATCACAAACAAGCAGTCATGAGTTGAAGCAAGTGGATGCTTGCAGAGGCTGACATGACATGTTTTGATATAATGACATCATGATGTGTGTATTACTGCTATAAAACCATACTTTGGTTTAAGTCCAGCCAGCAAGTCAGCCCCATGCAGCCACTCACTCATGCCCCAGTGGGATGGGGCAGACAGAGTTGACAGAGATCATAAAAACATTGACGGTAAGCCCTTGGTTCTCTGCTGTTATTCCTGAAATCACACAGGGTGATAGCTGCAAGAAGCAAATTTCTGTCCTGTGTTTGAGTGTTTGCAAACTTTAACACTTCCAAAAGATGCCATCCCCTTCCCCACGATTGGCAAAATGCTACACTACAGAGGAAGAAATGTCTGTCTATCATAACACTCTTCCTAACCCAGGCTGTCGAAATTTATTCCCAGTTGTCAACTAAACCCTGTGCAGCCACTCAGCCACTACCCTCCAGGGGAAAAAGTAGAAAATCACAGAAGCAAGAAAACTTGTGGATTGACATAAAGACAGTTTAATAGGGAAAGCAAAAGCCATGCACAGAAGCTGAGGCAAACAACAAATCAATTCCTTGCTTCCCTTCGGCAGGCACGTGTTCAGCCATCTCCAGGAAAGTCAGCCTTCATCACATGTAAGGCTGACTCAGAAGACAAATGCCTTCACTCCAAATAGCCCTTCCTTCCTTCCTTTTTTCTTATTTCCTGCTCTTTATGTGCTGAATATGACACCACGTGTCCTTAAATGTCCTTTGTGTCAGTGTCCTGGCTGTGCCCCCTCTCAGGCCCTTGTGCATCCCCATCCTGCTCATCAGGGGGGTGGGTTTAGAAGCAGAAAATGCCTTGGCTCTGTGTAAGCACTCCTCAAAAATAACAAAAACACTCCTGAATTATTAACAGTGTTTCCAAATCGAAGTGATCAAAAATCCAAAACACAGAATTATACTAGCAACTCTGAAAAAACTCTATCCCAGCCAAAATCAGAACATAGCAAAAAGAGAGGGAATAAAAACTTCAAAATGTTATGCAAAAGCAACTCTGAAGATTAGTGGCAAAATAAGAGAATTTGTGTGATATATTTATTTTTAAATCCCATAAATTATTTTGTATTCACTTATCTAAGTACATGTTACAGATTATTTTTAAGCCTGTTTAACACAGAGAGAATTTAAATGAACATATGAGAACACAGCAGGATTGAAAATAAGCCCATGTGCTTATGTGTCTAAAACAGAATTTAAATGTTAATTTTAGGTACCCAAAGAGATCCCAACTATAAAAACTGTCTACATGGTCTTTGTGTCTGTGACTCATTCACTTGGCATGTCTGACCACTAGCACAGAAAAGCATTTAGAGCTTGAGTGACAGAACTGAAAATTTTGTGTATCTTCTACTTTGCTGGCAAAGCAGACTTGGCAGCAATACCCACTAGAGGGGATCCTCAGGATGCACATCATGCCTAACTGGATATTCCTGAAGGTTGTAGGTACCTTATTGTTTCTGAAATTACCTGGAAGCACCTAGAAAGTAGAACAACTCTCTACCAAATAGTTAAAGCCCAAACTTCATAAACTGCAAATTTTTTTAACCTTTCATGCCGCCTATTTTTATTTAACACTGTTTCCTGTCTGTGTAGGCACCGTTCCCATTCTCCTTAATTGATACTGGTGATACTAGTTGTCTAAGGGTTCGGCAAGTTTGTAGTGCATCCATTGTTACAGAGGTTTGAGGAACAAAAATGTTAATGGTTAGTGACTCAAAACAATCAGCCTCCTGCAAAAGCAGCTGTGCTGAACAGGTACACCATAATCACCAGGTGCAGAAGAGGTGAGCACTCATCCCTAGAGCCTACAAGTTGGGCTTGGAACAGATAAGGGAAGAGGTGGATAAGAAGCAGATCCCATGAGGTGGGATGGTGCTTTTTATCATGCCAATGTCCTCCTTTACACAACTGGCTCATGTGTGAAAATTCACCTCCAGGGAACGACCAGGACATTCACACACGGGCCTGAGGGTTTTCATCCCTTCTGACAGAGTAGAACTGCTCCACTACGCCCATGTGAGAGGCAGCTGTCATGTCGTAGGAAGGGTCATAAGCCATCAGAGGTTCCTGAAGTGCCCCCAGACTTATTTCTGAGCGTCTTCCACCTGCACATGATCCACAGTACTTGAAGAGACCACGGTGTGATGTGACACTCCTCTCTCAGAGGAGGTAGCTGGGAATTCTCACGTAGAACTGAGGGTATATTAACCCACTGAACTCTGTGCCTCATGGGCTTCCCTTGCCCCCAGGGGACCAGGACTGCAACCATCACTTCAACTAGAGGACATCAAAATTGTAACAATCAAGTCTTGTTCTTTCTTTCTTTCTTTCTTTCTTTCTTTCTTTCTTTCTTTCTTTCTTTCTTTCTTTTTCTTTCTTTCTTTTTCTTTCTTTCTTTCTTTCTTTCTTTCTTTCTTTCTTTCTTTCTTTCTTTCTTTCTTTCTTTCTTTCTTTCTTTCTTTCTTTCTTTCTTTCTTTCTTTCTTTCTTTCTTTCTTTCTTTCTTTCTTTCTTTCTTTCTTTCTTTCTTTCTTTCTTTCTTTCTTTCTTTCTTTCTTTCTTTCTTTCTTTCTTTCTTTCTTTCTTTCTTTCTTTCTTTCTTTCTTTCTTTCTTTCTTTCTTTCTTTCTTTCTTTCTTTCTTTCTTTCTTTCTTTCTTTCTTTTTCTTTCTTTCTTTCTTTTTCTTTCTTTCTTTCTTTCTTTCTTTCTTTCTTTCTTTCTTTCTTTCTTTCTCTTCTCTTCTCTTCTCTTCTCTTCTCTTCTCTTCTCTTCTCTTCTCTTCTCTTCTCTTCTCTTCTCTTCTCTTCTCTTCTCTTCTCTTTTTCTTTCTTTATTTTTTCTTTCCTTTATACTTCTTCTTAAGTATTTTTTATGCTTTTATATTGGTTTATTTCTACAGATAATTACCAAACCCACTGCATAAATATTTTCCAAATTGTTCTAAAATAAGCTCTACACACACATACACACAAACACAAACACGTGTGTGTGTGTGTGTGTGTGTGTGTGTGTGTGTGTTTTTATATATTTATTTGTTTGTTTGTTTATACTGAAAGAAGAGACTGAGCAACCCTCACCCTCAGGGGTGGATTGTAACAAGAGGGAATTCTCTGGCACTGCCAGCCTGCTCTTTCCTTGATAGTAACATGTGCATTCCTTGCCCATGCTGTATAGACATGTCAAATTATTTGCCTTAGTAAACTTCCTGCTCATCTCCCTTGCAGTGCAACAAGACTTTTACAATGACTCTTCTCATCTGCAGTAAACCCTGACTTCCCTGTCTATTTGTCTTTAATTCTCCATTATTTGGTGATTTTTGGTGTCTGATTTATGAAATCAGGTGCCAAGCAGAACAACCCTGATAACCAAAGCATGTATTTAGGAAGAGGAGGCTATTGAACAGCAGCAACTATCTCCTTTATTTCATTGTAGAAGTGCTAAAACACTGCAAAATTTTATCACCAAGCAAAATTTTTGTCAGCTGGTATGTCATGATTTGGTGTTGTTTGAACTACATATTACAATAAAGAGCAAAGGATGTAACAGGTTGAAAAGGCCATTAAGCCTGCTGAAGGCAAAACATTGAAAAAATATTTTCTTCAACTCCTGTGACAGTTAAAATCAAGTCAAAATTACCCATAATCAAATGGAGGAAAGCAAAACACCAAAAGGACATCATCAGCATTTCTTAATCTCTCTGCTGTGCAACGAAAAATGAGGTGACATATTTCAAAATACCAACTTTACAACTTTTTTTTTTAATAAAAGCTTTTCTTACTTTACTACAAACACATTGATGATGGGATCATGCCCTTTTTTCTTAGGATGACAAATGGCAGCATTCATTTTGCCACTGCCAGTTTTTGTGAACTGTATCTAACATTCAGTCCACATTTTGTGATTGGGTCTACATTCATTAACATTTCATTCTTTGACTGAGTCAGCTTTCTACTAATACGCAGCATTCACAGTTGAAATGCAGAATTTTGTGAACTGTTTTAATCATCTGTCTTTTCACATTGCGATTAATTAGTATACATTTATTTTTAGAATGTGTTGTGATGATATATACATATATATATATATATATATAAAGGGTTAAGTTTTTGCCATTCCAGATTTCTTCTACCATGAGAATTTGTTGTTTAATTTTCAGTGCTTGCTTGTACTTAACTGAAGAGTTTACCCACACAGCTGTGAAGCGTAGTTATCAGGTATCCCTATTTCAAGAACCATTATTCATGTCATCCACTGCTTGCATAATTAATAGGAAGAAGGGATCAATATTTATACAGGCACATTAAGCAAAGTTAACTGAATGCAAGTCCCAGTCACAAATTTAGTCTGCAGTAACCTTTCCTTCCAAGAAGAAACTAGTCAAAACAAAAAGTAAATGTTTTCATGCTCCAATGCTACTGACTTCTTCCCCTATGAGAATGTAGTCTTAAAATATTAATCCCTTCTCATGGGCATTAGTTTGCTGCATTTGAAGTGTTCAGATCATATTGTATGCAGGGAAAGTTTAGAAAACACTGGCAGACAATCTCTGGCATGGCCTTTAAATTTCCCCGTGAAGCCTCACGAGAATTTGCAAGCCCATAGATAGAGAAGGGTGACAGCGCCCAAAGAGCTTCATCAAAGGGATCTGATGGTGTGTTCAGACCTGCTGGGTTTGTCACAGGACAAATTTACAACCATGGTGAAATACACACAGAAATTCTAAGAGAGGAGACAGGAATTCTAAAAGAAGACAGGAAATAAATTGCAGACAAGAAAAGAAATTAAATGTGGTATTAGATCTTTCATTGAGGTCACAGTTTGATTACTGAAGAACCTGGCTATAAAAAGCCAAAGAGTAAAAATCGACCACATAAATTACCAATCATGACATTATTAGTCACCCTCCACAGTTTTCATACTCCAGTGGAGTAAACTGAGAAGCAGTGTTCAAAACAGAAAATCACTGTTCATATATAGCTTATTAGAGCTCAAAAATAAGGAACTTGTTATTAAGTGCATACTGCCAAGCATGCCAACAAAGACTGAGGTCAAAGATAATTCCAGTATGGCATCAATGAAAAAGAAATATTAGCTACCATAGAAGCTATTAAAGTATATAACAATAGTAGGTATAACAATGATTACGGGATTGATGTAATGGCATCCTAGTTATTAATGTAACACAGCTCCTAGTAATGGGATGGATTAGTGGCCTGTGTTAACACATTAAACACCATTGTTTTCCAGGTGTTTCAGAACCAGAGAGTAAGACACATAGACACAGGCAAGGAGGAGCAACTGACACAGATTGGCACTGAAACCAAATAGAAAAATCACTGGCAAAATCCTTCTCAAGGCTCACACAAAAACAGGAACACAGCAAATCTTTCATCACTGTGACATCACCTATAAACTCTTGCCATAAAGTCTTCTCAGATGGATCACTCAGTTTTGGTGCAGGCATATTTCATGTGGGAACTTTAAACAATGAACTGCGTCCTATTTCCAGAAAGGTGAGCTAAACAAAAGTCAGTGAGGAGCAACTCTGCTGCACTTAACATCTACATTCAGCTGAGGCCAAAACTGACAAAATGCAGGCATGCCTCTCATCCATGGACATTTTGGCAAGCAGATATCAGAGGTAAAACTTTGCGCCTGCAAAATCTTGCACTGGCCAAGTTGTCAGAAAGTGACTCAGATTTGTTCCAAGTGACTTTCTATTGCCTCACTGCGAAGAAACTGTGTAAGAAAACAGCATCATCCCAAATGTGTCTAGGCTGGGCAGAGACTCCCATCAGAGTATAAATAAGTACTTCCACATTTGCAGAGACAAATGATATAAAATGCACCAAACTACGTGTGTTTTTTCATTAACTTTGAAAGGTTAATGAAAAAATTGACATATTTAAAGTCCATCAAAATTCTGCAGTATAGTAGATGGACAGAATGTTTTGGGAACCAATCACATCAGAAAATTCTGTCACTTTACCATGATAACATTTAATTTCTATTAGCATCTAATAATTAATTATCTGCTTTGTAGATACCTGTTTTGTAGAAGATACATACATGTGAAATTAAACATGAATTACACAAATACAGAGAAAAGATGCATATGCAATTTCACTGGTAAGTAAGCCCAGTTAATGCACTATAAATATATTAATCTTCCACATTTTAGTGTACTTTATATTTTGGATCAATTTGAGCATACATTTTTTAAACAGAAATTATAATCTAGTACTCTATCCCTGTTAGCCAATTCAACCTAATCGAGAAAATAATTCAGATCATATTTGGCTCTTTCAAATATTCATTTTATGAAATTCAAACCAGAACATTGATTTGAATGGGGAACAGGAAGAACTACATCTGTCAATATTTTAGTGCTCTTATTTTCAGTTTTATACATAGGTTTAACATGGAATTTGGGTAAATTATACTGGTCTTTAAAAGCAGTCCATATTTGCATGAAAGGTGAAAAAGTCTAAAAGAATGTATGTTCCTGCTTCAAAGTAAAAAGGAGTGGAGGGAAAAAAATAGAACAATAAAATCTATTATTTTTGGCTCAGGAAGACTCTGTGCATATTTTCACCATGAACTTCTTACAATAAATTTTTAACCTGCATTCATATGAAAAACAGGCTTATGCACTTAGTGTCTTTCTGTGTGCCTGTATAAATGTACTTCACCTTTGGGTCTCCTGATAAATCTAACCTAATTAAGCACTGTAAGAAAGCTATACATATAATTGCATTACTACAAGATTGCTGCAAAATTTATGGGTGCATAGACAGAAATCCTGTTAATAGGCTGGTGTGCTTATGAAGCCAGTCTCAGTCATACTTAAAAAGTTTTGGCTCTCAGGAGAAGTCCCCAGTGACTGGGAAAAGAGTCACACATTTCATTTTTAAAAGGAGTTGGAAAAGAGGACCCTGAGAGCTACTGACCAGTCAGCCTCAGTTGTGCGTGTGGTAAAATGACAAAGCAGATCTTCCTGAGATGTATGTTGAAGAATATGGAATACAGGGCGGAAATTAGGGGCTGCCAACAGGACCTCAGCAATGGCAAGTTGTGCCCACCTAACCCAGTGATCTTCTGCAGTGGAGTGACTGAATCTGTGGAGGAGAGGAACCTGTGTCATTTACTTCATCTTGCACAAGGCCCTTGGTTATGGCTCTTCTACAACTTTGTGGCCATATCTTGGAGAGATATGGGCTTTACAGATGGACTGCTAGAGGAATAAGGCTGGATGACCATGTTCTGAGATAAAGTCAGCGGCTCAAAGTCCAAATGGAAACCAGTAACAATTGCTATCTCTCAAGAGTGGGAGAATTGCTATTTTATTTCTTCATCATTGGCATAGATAACAGGATCTAGATTTAGACTTGGCAGGATTTAGAGAGATGGGCCACCTCTCAGACAAGGAAAGGCTGCGGGAATTGATTTTGCTCAGCCTGGAAAAAAGAAGACTTTGGGCTGACTTAATTGCATTCTTGCAGCACCTGAAGAGAACCTCCAGGAAAGCCAGAGAGGGCCTATTTACAAGAGCATAAAAGGACAAGGGAGAATTGATTAAACTAAAAAATAGTAGGTTTAGATTAAATATTAGGACAAAGTTCTTTGCAGTGTGAGTAGTGAGGCACTGGGACAGGTTGCCCAGAAAAATTGTGAATGCCCCATCCCTGGAAGTGTTCAAGGCCAAACTAGATGGTGCTCTGAGAAATTTGGCCTTGTGAAAAGTGTCCCTGCATTTTCAACAATGGCAGCATTGTTGAAAACATGATCTAAGGTTGCTTGCACCCAAACCATTCTGCAATTCCATGATCAAATGCACTGTCAGCAAGCCTGAAGATGATGTCAAGCTGACTGGTGCAGCTGACATGCTGTAGGAAAGGGATGATCCCTGGAGCATTTTGGACAGGCCTGTGGAGTGAGCCCATGTGTACCTCATGCAGTCCCAAAAACCCAGGTGATACATTCTGCACATGGCTCTGGGGGAGGAATGAAGAGCAAATACAACAAGTAAACTGTTGGAAACTATAAGTTCAGTTAAGAAAGGTTCTCTGGCCAGACACCACTTTCTTACAGGTTTTCCTTCTTCCTATTTGCTCTACCAGTACTACCCTCTTCCAAAAGAGGGCTTTTCTACAAGAGCTGTCAGTACAAATATTCACATCTTACATTTCCTGATAAAGAGCAAGACTTGATACCTATTAACCAATGAACAGCAAAACACCATTCAATAAACTCAACTTACTTCTTGCTTACCAGGTTTTATGATTAGAGGACTTGTGTAATTGTCCATAAAGATACCAGTTCAACCAACCAGTCAGTATTTACATTAAAATTTTCAAAAAGCGGAAGATGAGGGTCAACATCCTGTTAAATTTCACTGTGTTGCACAGAAATTAGTTGATCAAAAACTTGTGTTAGTATTCTTCTGCAATACATCTTCATTACAGTTTACATGTATGTGCTGAGATGTTTTACATAGTATATGTCCTAATTTTTAATTGCTATTATATTTAAACAAAATAGTTATTATAATATAATATTATATAATAGTTGTCCTAGTTATTTTAGAAATTCTGACTAAATTAGCTAAATTAGTTTTGTGTCAAGTTGCTTTTGCTTTCCCTTCTGTCTTTCATTTTTTTTATTTGTTGTGAGATCTATTACCTACATTCACAAAATTAAGAAGCTTCAACAAAAAGATTAAATATTGATTCTAACGTCTTTGGGGGAAATAAAAGAGAAAAAATGAAGAAATATTATTTAACTACAGGCATTATAAAAAACCTGAATTCAGCTAGTCTGAATGTAGTATTTATAATGTAATCTTTGTATGCACTTAAATACCCACTTCTGCTACAATAGTTATGCTTTCATTAAAGAAAAGAGCTATTTGAATCAGACATTGCTAATGGTATTGAAATACCTACCTTCAGTTGGTACCAACAGTCATTAAGTTCCTAAATATCTTTGGGAATCTGTGCTTCAAGACAGAGATATGTTTCCATTGTTGGAAACATCCTGAAGTAAAAACAGTTTCTCAAGCCATTATTGTCACAAGGTCTCCTATGAATTGTGCTGAAAATATACTCAGAAGGGTAAGTAAAAAATTCATACCTATTTTTTTGAATGTGAAAATGTCTTATATCCACAAAATCAGTCTTTTGAGTACATATGCTTTTAAAGGAAGAAGGGTCAGGAGAAAATAAGTTTTGGAATGTCTTCTTTATGCATCTTTGTACAGCTTAAACGCGGCAGAAGTATGGAAATAGTGCTTTACAGTAGCATTTCTTAAGTGGGCCCATGTTCTTTGTGGAGGTTGATCTAGCTGTGAAGTCTTCTAATTCTAAATCAATAGATATTTCTGCCAGTAGAGTCTGACTATTCTAATACCATTTCATCTTACTTTATTTTGATCTCTTGACTGTGGACAGCTTTGTTTTGCCCTTCAAGGAACAGATCTAATCTCCCTGGTGTTAGAACCACTTGAGATGCTCAGGTGGGATCTGACTCCCTCTGCAGGATCCTTTTTTCAAGACCTTTTTTTGAAGCCAATGAAGAGTGAAGAGCTATCATCAATAAAGATTTCAACATGATTTGTCAATAAGCCTACAAAGTGTTTCTTATTTGAAGAAGCTATTTTCAGTTGCATATTACTAGTCTAAGTTAGTACTCCAGCCTCTCTAATATGGTTTTCCACAGAAATCTCAGTTGAATTTCAGGTAAACTTTTACTGAAAATTGTTTAACTGTTCATAAGTGCACAAAATTCTGTATCATCATGCCACCACAAAGGTAAAAAAATGGAATTTCGTGGATAAGGTGCCTTGCTTTGCCTAAATTTGAAGTGACAGGATTGTCGCCCTTTTTAAGTGGTTTTGTGCAACTATACAGAAGCCATAATCATATTTATCACATATAATTTTTTATAGTTATGCAAAAAAGTTACTTTAGTTCTTCAATCCTTGAAAGACTGCCTCATTAATGAATTCACCAAATCATTAATGTGTTCGTGTAAAATGCATTCATTGCTTGGAAAGGAAATGATGGGTTTGGATTTTCAGATAACAAAAGCTCTTGCAGATGCAAGTTCCTTCAGGAAATATTGGAAATGACAAAAGATTACCTGAACTTGCACTGCCTTGTGATTTATTTAAATGTTTAATTCTATTATCAAATGGCAGTGAGAATCTAATATTACAACTTTTTTTAAAGTGATTTAAAATAGATTGGGTGCTGTCCTCAGCAGCAAGGTGCATGCTACTTCTGGGTTGCATATAAAAGTGATGCTGCCCTAGCCCTCTGTAGTTTTCACTGTGTAGTGAAACAAAGTTACCAAAAGCTTATGTGAGTTCAAATGAAACTTCCATTCAGGGTGCATGCATCATCAGTAAGAGGAAGCTAATGGTGAAGTGAACCAACTGGCTTATGATTGCTGCGCTCCAAATCAACTGAGTTACTAATTTTCAAAAGTCTGCAGTTATTAAATGAAATTTCATATTTGATGTTTCCATCTGTCTTTGTTCATAATTGCCACAGTATTAACAAAGTTTGTTCCTGACACTTTGAAACAAAAGGGGGGAGAGGAACAGGGTGGGGGTGAAGATGAAATTAGAAAATGTTTATATGTGAAGAACCTAAGCAGAACAGCATAGTGGGAGGAACAAAGAAAGAAGATAGAGTAACAGAAGCAGGGGAACTGGAGAGTGTTGGCAGTCATGTAGTCAGGATGCACAATAAAAAATGCTGCACACTCAGTTAGTAAATATTCAGGTCTGTTCATATGCAGAAAACAGCCCCAGTAAAGTTGCTCTGCATGTTTATTCAGCTCAGGTCAGACTCCATCACAGTGTTAAATCACAACCAATTCTCAGATCACTATAGAACTTGACCCGTCCATCTGTGTCAGATCCCTTGAGTACTTCAGACTTCAGCTAATGCTTTAGAAGAGCTTTAGAGCTAGAAGACCATGACCATTAACTTTACTACTCTGTGCTAGCTAGCCAGGCAGCTGTCATGTAAAGACATCATTAAAAACAGTTCTGATTTCATATTATTTAGACCTACCAGCACATGTAAAATAAAACTATTGCAGAATACCTTGTTTGATGGAAAGAAAGGAACACTTCTCTCCCTCAAGCCCCTTGCACTTGTTCCACTTCACCAAAAGTAAAATTATATTTTAAAAATTTCCTTGATGGTACTTAGTATCAAGAATGATATTCCCATCCTCTGACTTGTAGAATTTTTCCATAGGAATGGTTTATTCTTTAAACAAATATAGTAATAATTTCCCATGTAAGCAGATGAGAAGAAAATGTTGTTTCTTGTGCAGAGGAATGTGCTGTCATTTATCACTAATGGGCTGTTTGCTTGAGATTTTATTTCAGTAAAACTGCAGGTGTCTATTTAGAAATGTGTTTAAGTGTTGTAGATACCACTAAAATGCTGAATGAGTAGGCTTCATATTTTCTCACAAAAAGAAATAACACTGCTCATTATCACAACACTGATTAATCTAGTTTCTACACCCACATAATTGTTCCTATAGCCCCATGCTGCAGAACAAAACATACTTTGACTATAACTCAGCAACAAGATCCAACAATAACAATTGAAACAAAATGGAACAATAAATAAAACAAGCAAAGCAGAGTGAATTAAAATGAAACCAAATAAATCAAATAAACCAACCAAAAACTAAATTTAAAAGGTTACTGATTTATCCTTTTGGACTGTCTCTGTAACAGAATACATACTATATAAACACACATACATCCATGGTTGTTACTTGGTTAGAACTGAAAGAAGGTAAAGTTTTAGAGAAAAGTATTAGCGACTTTAAAAGGCAGGATCTCTTGGTCTTTGGAGAAAGTTATCTCATCTACCAATATGAGTATATTGTATACATTTTCACAGCTGTTGTAAATAGATAAAAAAACACTTTAATGTATATGTGAAAATAAGCTATCTCAGCCTTTAGTAGCAGAGCAGCCTGGAATGTTAAAATAAATTCTGACTTATTCTGTGAAGTTTTATTCAACCATCATTGCTCCAAAATGGAAGTGCAACATCTCCAAGCCATACTTTACATAAACTAAGTTCAGGTTTTCACATTATCTCAAAAAAGTCTTGACAACTGATTCCTTGAGAAAAAAAGATCTGAATATGAAATAGCTCATGAAAAATTTATAGAAGTAGAATAAAAGAATAAAAGGGAAATATAAAGGAATAAAGGAATACAAAGGAATTCTATTCTACAGAACTAGAGACCTGAGATACTTTGGTTTTACCTTTATTGATGAGGAAATTGATAGAAACCTTATGCTCTATTTGATTAGTAACCTAAAAAAATAGTGAGTGACTTTTCCTATTAACAGTGATGTTGTCATCAGTAGAAACCTGCCACAGGCCTTAGGCTAAATTTACCACCAGCTAAATGTGTCCTCCTCAGTCCTCGCTCGTTATCAACTTATCTTGAGAACTTGGGCAACCTGTACCTTGGTACCATGTACATCTTGCTATGATGTGGAGTTCAGCATATAGTAGCAAAGGTATTAAAAATACAAATGAGATTGAAAACGGAGGTCCAAGGACAAGCTGCTGATTGTCACTGCTGCATGTGATCGAAATACACCCTTGTGAGGGAGGAAGTTGATCACACTAAACAGTATAAAGAAAAGAAGCAGAAGCTCCAGGCAGAAACCCCAAGTGGCTGGGGCTGTGAGGACATTTCAAACTTCCAGAATCTTAGTACCTAAAGAAACCTTCCCTCCCTCCCTCTCTCTCTCCCCCTCTGTCTGGTCCACAAAATTTAGTTCTTTTCTTCACATGCAAGCTGCAAGAGCACTTAAACCTGCTCAAAATTGCTCTGCTGCAATCTACAGCTGTTCATTGCAAACAACTTCCTAGAACAGGGTAACACCTCCACAGTTGGAGCTACAGGTCTAGGCTGCTACGTGCTTTTATTTTGATTTAGTCAATATCAATCCAAATTTAAATACACCTCTACATTTACCCAGCTTCCATAACGTGGCAGTTTGTTTTCAAACAACTTTATCCACAGTCCTTTTTTTTCCCAGCTGATTTTCAAGTCTGCTCTGTGTGTCTGTAATTGCCTGCAGTATCAGACACCATTCATCATGAGTTGCTAGTTTCCCAAACCAGAGACAGCCAGCATTAATCTAGCAACCCAACCCAGCAAACTCTAATTTCTCTGTCCAGTTTTAATTCCAGACTATCAGAAGATGTGAGGTGTTTCTACAGACCCTCAACAGCACGCACTCTGACCAAAACAGATAAATGCCCTCCACAACTCTCCATCAGTATTAATGTTATTAGTATTTAGCATGTATAATGCAATCTATGTTTTACCTACTGTTTTTTACAGAACCTGTTCACAGTAAGAAATACATAACACATAGCAGAGTTAAAGCATTCTGTCTGGGTTACCTATTACAAAAATATTTTATGGACGCTCTACATTTTTACTGTCTCTTATTGGTATTAATTACTGTCTTATACACAGAGAGGTAGCATTTAGGCATTCTCATTTTGTTCTTCATATTTCTAGACAGTTGGAACCATGATGAAGTTTTTAATTGCTTTCCTGTACAGGATATTTCCCGACTGTATTTTACACCTGATATTATACATTGCACAAAAATAGAGACTAGACATTTTGATAGATTATGGCATTATCAGTTTGCTTCAGAGAATCTTGTCATACAACTGGGATGTGCTTAAAGAGTTTAATTCATCCATTTGCACTGCATTCTCAGTCATGTATTTTCTTTTATTAATTTGAAAATTCAACATATTTGTCAAATCAGCCATAATGTTTCATTTGCTTAAATAGCTTTGTTTTCACGTAAGCAGTCATATTGAGAATGTTACAGTTCAATTTTGTCAGTAATCTGTCAGTAGTTTGGCAGATATTCAATCCATCTCACACTTCACTTTCTCTTTGCATCTACAGAATGACATTTATTTTATTTATCTGTGGAAAAAAAATACTAACACAAAACCAACAGGGTTTTTTTATTCATTATAGATGAGCATTAGAGACTTATAGCCACAGGTGTTTATGAAACAAGGTAAGAATATGAATGCTTAAACATTAATTTTTAAATAAAGTAACTAATGATAAAATTTTCATTTATTGTACAGTAAAATAATATTTAGAAACATTACATTACTCTGTGGGTCTGTACAACTGCACCCACTCAAGGTAATTTGTCCTTGAAGCACTTTATAGTATATACTCTATGTCGAATGTCTGTAAATTCTATACATCTTTCCAAATGTACCCCCAGCACAAGAATATATACTCTATACACAGTATGAACATATAGTTTTAACCTGTATTGTGACCACTTTATATAACCAATGAAAAATTAATTTTATTTAGTCTATAAATAAAATAATCCATCTTATTCTTTGTGGCTCTTGGAAACACAACTACTCCCATTAGAATATAGGTTTCTCTTTATGTGGTGAACTGAGAACAGTAGCACAGACTTTGTTTACATACATAATTTATGAAATAAACCTGCAAATCTCAGATTAATCAGACCAATTTCAGAATGATTGACCAGTAGTTAGTCTGGCAATGAAACCACAAGCAGTGGAAAATTGATCCGACTCCTCAGAGAGATGGCATACATCCGTTTCAGGGATTTAGATCCAGAAAAGTTTATATCTATATTGAACAATCTAAATTTCTATTTCCTGTGGGACTAAGGAGAATTCTGTCTTGCTCTTGCTGACAGAATGCCTATTAGATGAAGCACAGAAAAATTAAATAGTGTCACCTTCCCTTTGGTATTTCCTTAGCATTTTCAGTGCCACCAGGCAGTACATTGGTACAAAACAGCCAGAGGACAACAACATCAAGAGTTCATGAGAAGAATTCTATTTTAAATTCCACACCAGCATCACATTGCTTTTCAGCTACAGGCCATACATTCAACTTCATCCCTCATACCAAGCATACAAATCTGAAAGCTACCATTAGGTGCACTACCAGCCCAGAAAATCCAGATGAAAGCAAGATGACCCATCACTTTGTAGAATATAGAACAAGATCAGCAAAATCATTCATATAATTGCATCAAAAAGAATATTATATAAGCTCAAAGAGGAAATTATACAAGTAAACACAACTCACCACTAGAGAATGTGAAAATTAGTTTTGTTTCCATATTTTGGCAGATAGGTATTCATTACAGGATGAAAAATAAACTAAATCTTGCCAATTCCTGTACAAAATCATATGCTAATAAACGGTAAATACACCCATGGAGTGGCAGACATGCAGGAAATTATATCTATAGCCAGCAGAACAAAATATGTTGGGCTCAATAGAGTAAGCACAGAGAGAATCCCCTAATTCCTGTAGTACAATTTAGAAAAGACATCACCTTTAAAAATAGATCCAGTCACGTTTATGCCTAGGGATTATCTTAATAAATTGTAAGTAATAAGATGTATGAATTTCTATTATAACCCACAGGTGAATGAAGAATAAAAGCACAGCACCATGGGTTTTTTTGAGACATTAAATAAAGTATAAACACAAAGGGGAGTGGGATATGGACAGTTTTATGCTGGTTGAGATTAAAACATATCAATACCAAGTCAAATGTAGAAAATAAAATTAGATGTTAGAAAAGGGCCTATATGCCCAAAATTTTACATTTTTCTAGCTATAGCATTTTCCTATTAAAAAGAAATTGCATTTACTTGCAAACATGGTCTCATAGAGCAAAGTGGTTTTTAAATGTATAGAGAAGGGAAATAAAGTTCATTTTCAATTAAGAGGAAGCATACAATATCTTTCTGTTGGAATAAAAAGAGGAAATGAGTAGGGGAGAAACATCAGATCCATCAGCACATCCAGACAGACACAGTGGGGAAAGGAGTACTTGTGCTTCACTAAGTGCTCTTGCTTCTTGATACTACCTGAAGCATACACAATGCAGGAAGACAGAACTTCTACTAGGACACTCTGTTCAAGTAAACAGGTGTTACAGAGAATGGGCAAGTAGATCTGAAACCCTGAAAAGCAGTTTTCTTGCTCTTCTCTCTATCTGTGCGTAGGGGCTGCTCCTTCTGTCTCACTAGCTCATTTGTATACTGAGCTCATTTGACTTCCAAAAAGAAAGTTATCAGTCAAGGTTAAGCATAAAAAGCTGAGCTAGAGCCCAGCTTACTATGTTTCACCTTCTTGCCCAGTCAATATGTAAAACAGACCCTCTGCTTCTGTTACATATTATTTTACTGTCCTGCATACCTTAACCAGTTCCATTTTGTTACCAGCTGCCACTGTTGTTACCAAACTGACTCCCAATATCTCCAGGGTTTGTATTTCTGCTTTTTTCAAATTATGTCCTAGGGAGAGGAGAACTGGCTCCTTTACAGCTGCAAGGACATCATGTGTTCTTCAGCTCAAAACTGTAACAACAGGAAGTCCACATCACATCACGAAGTGTTGCAGCAGGTATTGTACTTGCTAATTTTCAATAGTAAACTAATTGAAAGTTAAGATTATCGAGTTAATAGATAATTTATTGTAACTTAGATATGGCTCCAGTAATGAAAGAAATTAAGAAGAAATAAATAAACTGAAAAACATAGCTTCATACTTCTCTTGGTATCTTTTAATAGTCTGTGTGGTTTTCGTAAAAGAAAGTAACACAATCTTTTACAATCCATGACATATAGTAACAGAGTCTTGTGCTCTTTTTGATACAAAAAAGTTGACTTGAAATTTTACATTTTAGTATTTAATATGATTTGGTATGTGGTTTTGGGTTTCAAATGTAAGGTTAAGTATGTTGTTTTTTTTTTTTAAAGCTTGCTATTTTCCTTTCTTACTGCAAAGGCAAATTATCCTTAGTAAAGCAAATAATTGCCTGCACATGGAGAACTTTCCTTGCCAAAGTGATATTTAAAATGCACATATGGTTTTACATGATGCAGTGCAGGATCATGTTAAAATAAAGCTGGTGATCACAGCACTAAATTCCAAAATTAGAGAGGATGTATCAATATTATGCATGGGAAATTATTCCAAGAACTAATATTTTTGTGTAATAATAGAATCATAGAAATGTTCATGTTGGAATGGAACTTAAGAAATCATCTACTTCCAACCCTGCTGCCATGGGCATGGACACCTTCCAGCAGATGAGCTTGTTCCCAGCCCCATCCAACCTGGCCTTGAACACCTCCAGTGATGGGTCAACCACAACTTCTCTGCTCATCCTAGAGACTCACAAGCATGGAATAGAGGGGAAGAATCACACAGAAACATACTGAGTCACAGAATAGTTAGGGCTGGGAGAAGGCTCTGGAGGGCTCCAGTCCAAACCCCCCTGATAAAGCAGATTCACCTATACCAGGTTGCACAGGATCATGCCCAGGTACATTTTGAATAGCTCCAGAGGGAGAACTCTACAACCCCTCTGAGCAGCCTGTTTTAGTGCTCTGTCACTTCTACAGTAAAGAACATTTTCCTCATATTCAGGTGGATCTTCCTGTGTTTCAGTGTGTGCCTATTGCCCTTTCTATTGTCACCAGGCTTCACTGAGAAGAGTCTGAGCCTATCATTATGACATTTGTTTTCAAGGTATTTGCATGCTTTTATGACACCCCCTCTCAGCTGACTCTTCTCCAGGCTAACAGGCCCAGATCCCTCAGACTTTACTCACAAGAGAAATGCTCCAGTCTCATCATCTTTGTGCCCTCAGTTGCTCTTCTCAGTCATGCCTTTTCTTTCTTGAATTAGCAAGCCCAGAACTAAACGCATCACCTCCCTCAATGTGGTCATGCTTCTTTTGATTCTGTCAAGATATTATAGCCTTTCTAAGCTGCATACAGATGCTGTTTACTTATTTCCAATTGTTTATCCACAGACAGGATGAAGACTCCATTCTCCAAATCCTTTTCTGTGGGGCTGTTCCCAGTCCATTCGTCCCCCAGCCTATTGTGATACTGGGGATTACTCTGACTCAGGTCCAGCACTTTGTACTTGGCCTTGCTGGAGCATATGAGGTTCCCTTGAGCCCACTCCTCAAGCCAGGCAGGCTCCTCTGGAAGTCACCCCCTCCCTACGGTGTGTCAGCTGTGCCACTTTATGTCATCTCCAAACTTGCTGAGGTGCTCTATGTCTTACTGCCAGAGCCGGTAAGATATTGACAGTATGTGTACCCATAAGAACCTTGAGATCACTCACCGCTCCCCCCTTGGACACTGAGCAATTTACTGTAGCTCTTTGGACACGAACATCCAGAAACTTCTTCATCCAACGCTCCCTCTATCAAACCCATACCTTTGCAATCTGGGAGCAAGAATTCTCTTGGTTTCACCATTGTCATGACATCTGTAGACACTCTCAAATCATTCAGCAGATGTAAATTAAGTTTACATCACTAAACTTAGAACAATTTATTTCCTTCCCTAAATATTTTCCCTGAATATTTTGCTATTAAGAATTAGCTGTGGGTTGTCCCAAGTATGTTGCAGGTAATAGCTAAGTATTGAAATCTAGCTCAGATAAGTCAAATTGTTGTAACCAAGTCATTGACATGCCTATTAGAAAATATTTCAAAGGCTGAAATCCACTAAAATAACTTTCTCTGGAAAAGATAATATTTTCCAAAGAACTTATTCTATTATTTCTAGATTCTCTGTATTGCTTATTCATCATGCTACATATAAGGTGAAATTCAACATACACTGTGATACTTAGTTTTCTCCAATTATTCCACCCCCTTTTGCATCCTATAATTTTGAGGCATTGTGGCTCTGTTTTTGCCTATATATTCTGAGCTCTGCCCCATAATTTTTTCAGTTGCAGAACCACACAGACATGCTATATAAAAGAATCTTCCAAAGCAGCCAGGCTATACACAGTTTATACGTTATCACATAACTACAGCATTCACAGTAAATGGGGAACTCTTTTAACTTAGATGCCAAAAATCACTTATGTAAAGAGGGAGAGAGAAGGATAAAAGGCAACATTTATTTTCCATGAACAGCTGAACAGATTTTAATTTCTGTGCCTAAGTTTCTAGCCACTGTCAATAACATGAGGGTACTATACAATTTTACTTAATTTTTCTATGAGTAGCTATTCTTCTTTTGCTGGTTCAATTAATTTTTACCAAACAATTTCTTGAACTGCTTTTCTTGCATGATTTATAGGTATGTAATGAACCATGGATGTGAAAGCAAGTCTTTTTAGTCAACAATTTCTGACTGAAATACAATGTCCCAGTTACAGACACCTAAATGGAAGCCACATTTTGGAAAAGGGAAGTGATTTGAGAAAGTATGTCAAAAAAACCAAGGTATATTGGACAGTATTGTTATGTTTACTTTGTAAGTAACTGAAGTGGTACGGAAGAAAGAATATGGAAACTCTTCTATATAGAGCCTAGAGTACTGTCAAAAAGATAAAAGCTTTAGCACAGAGGAGAAAGCAACTATTTACTCAGTGGTCAAGTGATGCATCTAATTGTTGAGGTCACTTGTTTTCAGCACAGGGATTATTACCTACAACCTTGAAAACATCAAATGACTTAAAGCTAACAGCCACTAATGTTTTATAAATTTTTATTTATAATAGCATTTTTGTTTATATTAAGCTGCATATATAATCACTCACAGATATATAAGCACACAAAAAGTAAAGTAGGATTCATTTGGCACTTTGCTGTACAACATTAAGCCAGAAAAAACTTCAGGATTCCAAACTAGGGCCACACACACTCTCACATCACAAGTGTAACATCACAAACACAGTCTTTCTTATGTAATGATGCAGAATGAGCACCATTTCTTTTTGCACCAAAATTTCCTAACACTACATGGCAAGGTTAAGGAGATTTCATTCTGCTGTTTTCACCTTCTGTGCCAATCCTTTTCATACGTATCTACCACCAGGCCCACGGGCAGCTGATTTGCTGTGAGAGTCAAACCACAAGTCAAAACACTTTCCTGTGTAATTTTGTCAGTATAAAAAT
This sequence comes from Geospiza fortis, assembly GCF_000277835.1. Lineage (NCBI taxonomy): Eukaryota > Metazoa > Chordata > Aves > Passeriformes > Thraupidae > Geospiza > Geospiza fortis. Next base: position 2,219,746 of record NW_005054404.1, on the reverse strand, counting down.
AATTGGACCTAGATGAGAGACCCACAAATGTACACATTGTTGAGTGATCCAGGAAGAGTCAGTAAACTACTATCAAAGTTACAAAGTTTACAGCTGTGACCAATTCTCCATGCAACCTCTGCAAAACAGGCAGAAGTAAAAAGTTCAAGTGGTTTTGCTGCAAAAACAGTCTTTCTAGTAAAATTATTTTTGTTGGGTTTATTGATAGTCAATCCCTTGAGGAGAAAACTTTCTCTTAAAAAATTATGAAGTTCAAGGAAATCCTTCCAATTTTCAGTTCATTTTTCAATTTTCCTTCAAGAAAATTAACAAGTCAATCACACTGAAAAATCTCAACAGAGACTTGTATCTTAAAACATATAATTGAATTATTCCTGAAAACCTTTGAACAAAAAAACTACTTGTATTTTAAACTCTGACAAAATAAAAACAAGCCATTAATTTTAAGAAAAAAATTACCTATAAATACAGGCCATAGAAATATGTGCTTAAGGAATTCTTTAGATTTGAGTAAAACTTCTATGCACACCATTTTAAAACTCCAAAACTAAACTTGAAAAATCTGCAATATAAAAAGCATCTATTGCACATTAAAAAAAGTAAATCAAATCAAGACAATACTTGAGCCTGAGACCTGATGTAGTCCAGGGTTTTTAGAAAATCTATCTCCACATATTTTTATATTTTATTTGGTCTGTCTGGAATAGAGGTAACTTCTCCAAGCCCACTCTCACAGAATGCTGCTGTGAATTTGTGACCAGAACAGTGCTGATAACACAGCAGTGTTTGAGTCCTGCTAAGCAATGCTCCCATAACATCAGGGCTCTTTTGTCAGCCCCTACTCTTCAACTTCCTCAAGGCCTGTGTGTGAGGGATGAACAGGAATTTGGGAGAGAGCATACCAGGACATCTGGAAAAAACTGACCAAAAGGATGTTCCATACCATGTGGCATTTGCTGAGCCATAATACTGAGCGAAGGGAGTGAGGGGTGGAACTTATTCTTTTTTTTATGGCACAACTGCTATGCATTCTGGGACCCCACTTCCCAGGAAACGACTGGGCTTCACCTGTTGCTGTAGGGAATGAGTCTTTTTGCTTTCATTTGCTTCCATGCGCAGCTCTTGCTTTTCTTTCAACCACCCTCACCTTAACACAGGACCATTTTGTCCTATTTTTATCCCTTTCCTGCCAAGAAGCAGGAATGATAGAGTGGCTTCTTGGGCACCTGGTGGCTTGCCAAGGTCAGCCCAGGATATTTGTAATAAATTTCCTAAATAATTTGTAAAAATAATTTCCTAAATCAAGTTTGACTAAGTTTCAAATGACCTGCCAGAGTATCAATATTTAGACAGTAACCCAGGATGAATTGTACTTCTTAGTCATGAGTACATGATTCCATAATTGATTTATTACTAATTTGTGTTATTTCTGTAGCCATCTAGTTATCATATGTCTTTACAAAAAAAATTTTGTTGAAATTTTTCTGTACAATCAGGACAGTTACAAAAACACTGTCTTCCAATGCAATGAAATAATCTTTTAATTAAGAAATACATTGCAACAGAAAAGCAATGCTATCAACGTGCACAGCACTTCGCATAAAGCAAAGCAATTTGCATAAAGGAATAATTTTTATGAGTGAAGTTTTATGAGTATTCTTCAGGCATCTGTGGTTAAATGGCTTGATCATATCAACCTTTATGGTTGAATTCTGACGTATATTTTTATTATCAACATGTTGAGGGCTGCACTGCTTTCCTGTAATCAAATGAGCTTTTACAGATTAGATACTACCTATATTGAGAACAACACCTGAATCCAAAAGTTTTAAATGGAAACTATTAATATTCTTTTAAACTCTCTCAAATGTTGTTAAACATAAAGACAAATGGTGTGTTTAATTTGATATAGGGCAAATTCTAATGTCATGGCCTCTTCTTGCATACTTTGGTGACATACAATTTAATACCCATTGGAAATAAAAGGATGTTTAATACTTTGTAAATAGTTTGTTGGAAAATATTTTTCAAGACAAGATGATGTTCCATGAGTACTTGGTTAAAATTGTCACTTCTTGCTACAAAAAATTCCAGCATGAGACACCCAATGAGAATTGTGGTCTGGATGATTCATGAAGTAGTGCATCTGCATAAACTTGATTTTCCAGTGTGAAAATGATGCATCATGACACTAATGATACACAGTTTTTCAAACTTTAGGGTATCTTAAGAGGTTTCTTTAAATAAGATTCCTTAACTAAAATTCACATTAAATGTTAAGACACATATTTTTCATACCAAACTACTGCAAAACTCCACCCGTTTGTCCATACTTGTCATAAAATAATAATTTTGAGTGCACAATTTTGGAACAAATATTCAAACTCCGTAAAAATTCAAATGGACAGTAAATTACATAATTATGCTGGCTTTCAAGGTTTTCTTTCTAGGTTTAACAGCTAAATGCATTAAAAATAAGCCAGAAGAAACTCTGGGGAACAACAGAAAACCTTGTTCTTCTGGATCAACTTTTTGTAAGGTTTTTCATTAGGCTCTGATTTCATATTCCATACTTCAAATAATCTTACCTAGACATCTTCTTTAGTGAGATTTTCACTTTAAATTTCTGTGATTGATTGCCAAAATATGTTTTTTAAGCAGATTTCATTAGAAAATGTGTGTCATAAAGAAGGCTGAAAGGGAAAAGCAATCATTCTTTTGCCATTTAGCGGTGTCAGAAATAACTAATATACTGCTAATATTTTCTGTGTACAGCTTAGAGATTAAGTGCATTATAGGGTATTGCTGGCATAACCAAATCTTACAGAACCCAGAATGCTCCATGCTTTTTAAGAAGAGCCATACGAACTGCGTGGGACAAGACAGAAATTAATTAAACTAGCAGAGTATAGCAAGAACCACAAGAAATGGTGTTCTTAAATTCAGCCTGCAAAACCAAAAGTCAGGCACTGTACAGCACTCTACATTAAAAAGATCTTTACACTCTATTTTGTCCCAAGGAAATCAAGTAGGACTTCAGCACCATATTAGAATGTGAAAACCTTTAAAGCAAGGGAAAATGTGATGCCATGCGCTTGGTGGCAAAATACGACAGAGATTTCCTGAAAATGTTAATGAACAGGAGGAAACCTGTGGGATAGAGATGACAGTAGGGAGATATCAAAATTCATTCTCTTATATTATATGGAGGAGTTGTCCACACTGAGTAAGATATTAGAAATTTTCTGTATTCACAAAGTAACAAGTAATGTAATGGTAATATTTTTAATTAGCTGCTCTTCATAAAATGTATCTATTTGTTGGCAATAGCAATGTCACAAGCATTTTCCAAATAATATCACAGTAATTCTCCAAATATATTGGTTTTAATGGTGATTGGGTACATGTTGTTAAGCAATGGCAATGATTCAAAATATTAGGCAAAACTTTATATCTATGCTTCAGCTTGTAGTAACTTATCTTCTGTGTAGTAAAGCCTTTAAGTCAATAAAGTCTTCCGTAAACATTTATTCCAGGATAAAGATATCCTCTTCATCTGAACTTATGGTAACAGATGGGAAATTCTGCTTGGTGTAAAGAGCCATTTTTGTACTGGAGGAGTCTCCTGTGGCATGATGAGAGATTACATCAGTGCAGCTATGCTTCAGTAGGTAGGACCATCATAACTCCTTGTGCGGTTAACAGCATATGGCAAAAGGTAGCAGTAGGGAATGTGTCAAGCCAGTGATAACCAAGATACCTAATTCATGTTGTGGATTTTGTCTAGCACATTAAAATTGATGCATATTGTGGAACAAACTGTATTTCCAACTGGAACAATTTTATATTGTCTTTTTTTTTCTTTTTTAAGATTTGATAAATAAGCTGGAATTCAAAAAATGGCACCTAGACTCCATACTAATCAAAGTACAGTGGATCAAGAAAAGAGTAGAGGAGAACATTATATATTAAACTTTGCATTGATCTAGAGTTGTATATTTATGTGAACACTTTCATGAGTTCATAGGAAGAAAGTTTACTTCTATTTAAAGAAACAGATCCTGGGAACATACTTGTGCTATTTTACATGCAGACAAAAGCTCAGTCATTTGACTTTTGAGCCAAAAGAAAGTTACATGAGCTAAGTACTTAAGAATAAAACCAGAGCTGGCAGTAACATAGATATCTGCACTGTATCTAAATGGGAATTATGGATATGCTTAAGATGGATGTGGTGTCAAACGCATGTAAACCTTACACACCTCAAATTAAGCAGAGTAAGCTGTGTTTGCAGGCAAAATAATGTGGAGAAATCTGCATTTTTAACAGGTGAGGTCTGACAGAGCTGATTGATGCTCAGCTCACATAAGTGTGACATTTTGGAGGAAGAAATCAGAGACCAGAAATACATTCTACAAGGGACTATGCTAATATATACTTGTGGGGGCATTCATCTGCCACATTTTCTGCAAAATCACCCTGAATTACATTGTTGGATATCCATTCTAGAGGCAACAATATATTTTTTAAAGTTTATTCTGCATCAAAGACCTTTATGACATGACCTTTTAAACTTTTGACACCTCAGCACTGCATTCTGCTCCCTCCTTTGAATGCCCATAGTCTGAAGTCTCAATTCATAAATTAATGAAGCAAAAGGTGCTAGAGAGGTTGTTGGCAGCTGCTCAGTTATTAAGCAATATTCCAGAGAGAAAGCCCATTATTTCTCAGAGTTGTGCAGTCTGTACTGTCCCAGTTAATTTGAGGATGTTGGTTCCAACCTGCAAAATTGCTAACTATTCCTAAAACTTTGGGGCAGTTTATCAATTAATGGCCTTTTTAAATGCAAGGAGGGTTCTGAGAGGGTACTTTAAAAAAATCCCAAACCATAAATAATGAAATCTGCCACTTGCACTTTAAATACATTTCCCTTGCCCAACCAGAGAACAAATTTAATGGTTTTAAGAGTATATTCCAATATTTATAAACTTAGATTTTCAGACACAATCGAAGTTTAATATGGCTATGAGATTTTTTAGTTGATGATCAAGTTACATATATACAAACTATATACAAGTTTCTTTAAGTTTGCCTGTAGTATAACTTGAAAGAGAACTATTCCTCAATTTGTATGAAGGTAAACTTAAATTTTAACACAGGATCACTTACATTCAATATTTATTTGAAAATTTCTTTCAGTACTGATAGAGTAGTAGGAGTCTGTAACTTAATCCTCACTGAGAAGCCAACTCCTTCACTAGTTTTATGTTGGAAAATAGAGAGGACAGGCCACTGAGTAGCACTTGCAACAGTGAAGGGGGAAAGAATTTCATCTAAATATTTCCCGTTTTGAATGTAGTTGTCTGCATGAAAATTACGGTTGTCCCAGGATTCAATCTGTCTTGTCTCTTCACATCTATGTCACTATTAAATGTAGAATGCTTTAGGAAGAACCGATAAATGAAAAAGTAAGGTGAAGAAATTGAGAGCTCTCCAAAATGCTGAAGAGTTTTCATGGCAGCTGTTTAGAGTAATTCCTCCAGGAAAGAACTCCTTTTTCTTTACTATCTTGCCATCCACAGTACTTCAGAGTTCTTTATAAGCCATACATACTTTGGCCAAGAACAGGTTTCATTTCCAGCAGTGAAGTGCTAGTTTAGGTAAGTGTACGCCATGAGCTCTTCAGATAATGGAATTTTACGAAAAACCCTTTTCACCTATGTATCATGAATGAAATGCCTTTCACAGGCCATATATTTTGCCAGCAATTGAAGTGAATGTAAGAATGCTTCAGTAAAAGATGATGCACTGCCAGAAGCCCAGACTTGGAAGACCAGACAGTGAAGAATGAACTTCTTCACTGTTCATTCCACACTACTCTTTTCTACATCTGCTTGTGGAGGATATTGCAATGTCATGATGCATCATAAATTTCAGGTGACTCCTGTTGGAGTGCTGCTGCACACACAAAAAGAATGGTAGCTGAAAAACTCAGTCCATGCATTTCTGTCTGTATGTCTGCTGGTAAATGAGTTTTCTTGCTAAGAATCAGTACTCCATGCAAGCAAATTGAATTAGCTAAAGAATATGATGGGGAAGAAGCTACTTAGTCCCAGATGCTGTAAATTAAAGGGGTTGTTAGCCAATTTCGAGAGGTTATTTTAGTTACAGTAAGCTGTCTACCTCAAATGCTGAGTAACCTCCTATTTTCTTGAGGTGAAGCTTTGTATCTGGATTTTATACGATACAACACTACCAAGTATTATGGTATCTTATACAAGACAGCTACCTGGTCTCACACATCAGAGCAAATATGTTTTGAAGAAGCCTGTATTATAATAATTTTTACCATCAAATGCAGCTTTCTGCTTGGATGCAAACTTTTAAATGGCACAAGGCCAGGGCTTGAAATAATTTTTAGAAATATTTGATTTAATTTTAAATAGTTCATGTTTTCATCCAGGATGCAAATAGACTTACTCTTGTCAAAGGTTAGCTCTGACCTGATGAAATTTAACCTGTCATATCTAAATCAAGTGTACATTCAGTTTTTAAGTCTTAGGATGTTAGAGTAAATAGTTCTAACACCTTACAATAGAGTAATAAAATAGCAAAATGTTTCAAGGTAATGTTAAATAAAAGTGAGACTTCCACTCCAGAAACAATCACCATGGGTGATCTTCGTGGAATTTTCTGTGATAAATGGTAGACACATTGATAACATAACTACAGTATGTTGATGCATTTAAGAACAAATTTCACACTCTCTGAACAGCTTAGAAAAATTGCTTCAAAGCTGTTACACATTTGCCACTACTTAAATAACTGCATATTAGAGGTTCTTCTATTATATCTATCTGTCATGTTGTCTTCTCAGAAAAGATTGAACATGTAATTCATAGTACAACTCTATAAAATAATTATCCCTTCACTAAACCAGCTGTCATAGAGTCTTGTCAAACTGTAGAGGGGGATTTCAAAAGTCAGATCAGTCTGAGAATAATTGCATCAGTAATTTGAAAAATAAAAAAAAAATGGAAAGAAGGATGACTGCCTTAACTTCAAAATTTAACTTGACTTCATGTTACTGCCCTCAGCATTCAGTTGTTTCATCTGTAGCATCCAGAAACAGAAAAGGTGAAGGGTGGCATATCTTGTAAATGACTTTCACTATCAAGCTGCAAGTTCAAGTGATAACAGTGGAGTTGGGTAAGAATGGATTTTAAATTTAGTCAAGAACTAAAAAAAATTAAACACAGGACTAGAGAGATCTTTGAACATGGGTTTGTTTTTACTCCTCAGTCAAACAGGCATTCCAAATGCATCTCTCTAGTCTGGTATCTATGATATTCCCTCTTGTCCTGGGGCAAACCTTGGCTGTGATGTTTTGTAGCTTTTGATGTGATGCAACTTAACTGGGTGATATTGGACAAAACACAAACCTGGCATCACACATCACTATAAATATGTGTCCAAGAAGCCTCACCATCAGGAAAATTGAAAAAACATTTGGCCTAACTCTTTGGTCAAATTAATATTCTACACTCATCTGATCTCTTTTCCTAGTGATTACAGACAACCTTGAATTCTGTTTTATCCGAGAACATCTTGTGAAGATAAAAGGCAGAATAGCAGTCAGTCAGTAATTATATCATTGAACAATGTGGAGCTTCACAAAATCAAGAGACACTCTTAATTCATTTACAATTTCAAAGCCCCTGGAAAGAATTTGTTTTGCTTTATGCTAACCTCAGTAAGTTGCAAAATGCTATCCTAGATATTTGTTTCAATAATAAACAATTTTCACTACTGAATACACAAAATAAACACTTAAATCAATGTTTTATTTGACTTAATTACTCTAAGGAGGGCTGTAGTATTCTCATTCCCTTCAAAAAAAATTTTTTAGGTTGAAGATTAATAACAGTTGAATAAAAGAAAAAATTAGATATTATTTGAGCTCACAAGCTTGAATTTTCCTCTGCATTAAATTTTTCAGACTCTCTACAAATACATGGATAAGCCAAAGCGTAATTATTAACAGTTTCCTTGCTTCAGGCATCTTCCCAGCTCTCTACAGATGGTACCTTAACTCACAAGTCATATTCTAGTGGAAGTTTCTTTCTGGTCTTGTTGGGTTTTTTTACTAGTTTGTTGTTGCTTACAATTCTCTTGGTGTTCACTGTATCCAACACCTGGAGATTAAACGTGAAATTGAAGTCAAGAGTCCCAAGTTCTCCCTCAGATCTCCAGAGAATGAGTAACAGTATATTTATGTTTAGGATTGCCTGGGGTGTATGCCTGCTGTTTCCTGGTTCTCCAGCCACAAAATACCATGCATTTTTGTGAGTCAATACTAGAAAAATCCTCTTCTTATTTAAGAGAGAAGTGCTACTTTGTAATGGCAAACCCTAAGCCCATTTTAAATAACTCAATGTCTAGAATAGTTCATACAGTTAAACAGGAACAGAAATTTGGGGCAATAGATAATAGCATATGATGTATTGTCAACAAAGACAAATGTGCTTGGGAAATTTCAAGGGTCATCTGCATACTTCAAGACTCTGTTAA
>NW_005054404.1:2133872-2211165 GCF_000277835.1 Geospiza fortis | reverse complement strand
AAGTCACAACAATCATTAACAGAAGGGGCATTGCCAAAATATGCAAAGCAAGCTCTACAAAAAACACAAATAAAGACAAGAAAAAGTAGAGTTTGCTCCAGCATTCTCTTCACATTCAAGGATTGCTGCTACCCAGCCACTGTAAATTCTTCCTCAACTTCCATGGGGACAGGACACTGTTTTTAATTTACCATAAAATACGTGTTGCCACCTTAAATCAGGGATTAGAAGAAAAAGCTTTTTTTTCTTCTGAGAATACATTTGAGTTAAGTGAATTTGAATATTAAACAGCATGTACATGCATGTGGCTTCTGGTGCAGTGTTAGCACATGAGAAGAGATCAGCGTGGGGCCCGGTTGACTTTGGGTGCAGCGTAACACGCTCTTTCAACTTCATCACAGCCACAAGACAAGAATGTTTTTCACTCATGGTACATTATCTACCTCTATAGAGCTGTGACAGGATGAGAAAATGAAGGCCAAAAAAAAAAAGGGAATGAGCACCTGCAAGCAAGCATTCAGTAACAAGAGAAAAACACTATTTTTTGAGCATCTGAGAAAGGAAGCAGCTTCTGATCCCAAGCAAAACCTATTAGAAACAGTCACTAATCTACAACCAAAGCTCTCAAAAAAAGTCCTGAGAAGGCTTAAAAAGCATTTTTACTTCACATACTCCCTAGGACATATTTTCATACAGAAAAGATAAAACCCGCAATGATATAACAGCTCATTCTTCAAGAAAATCCTCATGTCTCTTTACTAGTAATGAGCTGGTAGGTTGTCAAAAACAAATCTAAAATACAAGATCTAAAATAGGAATGAAATCTGATAAAGCTATTTCTTATGTTCAAAAGTTTGCACAATGATTTCTAGCAATATTTGCAATAATCTTTCCATTTCTTACCACAAAAAGAAATCAAATTTCAATAGATGCGTCACATTATTCATTGTCTTGGTAAAAATAATCAGAGAAAACAATTCACTCAAGAATTAATTCCTTATGAGTTTAACTTGCTGATTTCTTCTAATAATTACATGCCAGAGGCTGCTGAAGTGTTTCTAACCACAATCATATTGCCTGTACTTGTCATTTTTCCTAAGAAAAGCAGAATCCAGATCATCAACTATTTTTGTACACTTAATATCCTTGTCCCTGGGGATACCACCTGGGCAATCTCTCACTGTAAAATATATGTTCTATATGTCCAACCCAAACCTATTCTCTTTGGGTTTAAAGTCATTGCCTCTTGTCTGTCACTGCAGGCATTGATAAAATCAATAAATAAATCCACTTCACAAATGGATTTTAACACAAGTCTGTAAAGAGGCCTCTCTGGAGCCTTCTATTGCTGGGCATTAAAAACTCCAAGTCTCTAAGCCTGCCTTAATAGGTGATTTTATCCCTCTAATTATTTTCATGTCCCTCCTCTGGGCCTACTTCAACGTGTCCCTGTTTTTCTTGTTCTAGAGGAACCAGAGGTGGATGCGGCACTCCAGGTGGAATCTTACAGGAGAAGAGGGGTAAAATCACCTCCCTCAATCTGCTGGTCATGTTTAATTTCTTTTCAGACCAGGGTATAAATGGATTTCCAGGCTACAAGCGCACATTGCCAGCCCATACACAACATGTTCCCACAAAAGCAGATGCCACTGCACGCCTGAGGTCCCACACTTCTGGTTGGTGCTGTTAATATCTCCCACTTCAGTCTACTTACGACATTTCAGATGTATTGTAAACATGACATTGTACTGAAACCTCTTTTCCACAGTCTCCTAAAACACTGTCCAAGCAAACCAATCAATTGTAATTTCTAGGTCAGGTACCTCACACTTTAAACTGGACAGATTTCTTTGCATCCTCAATTTCAGCAGCTCTAACTGCTGTGTAAGACTCACCACCTTAGTTATCTTTTGATCTTCTGTTGCTTTTAACCATGCTATGTACTGAGTCAGAAATATTATTCTGGCATCAGACAATTCTGTCATTCCTACTGCACTCACACAGTGTTAAGAACAATGGAAAACATGCAATCCCATAATTTTAATGGTTTTCCTCCAAGGACTGACAGAAGGGCACTGAAATCCTGTATCTACAAGCATTTCCCATTATACAAAGAAAAATAGAAATGAACAGAAGTTGAACTAAGCACTGAACCCACTTGATTACAATATTTACATGGTGCTTTGACATTCAAAAACTAATGTATTATTATGAATCAGGAAGAAAGGAAAAGCTTCAAAGTGAAACATTTCTGATATTCTAACTTACACATTTCTCTTTGTGCTCACGGACTTAAACCCTACGTAACTTAGAGGCGAAAATATTTCAATGTGTTTTCAGTTATTATCCTCCTTACACTTCAGGGACACCTGTCCCTCAGAAGTCTGTGGATTTGAATATAGACAGCTCTTTTATCAGAGAAATATGTTGAGGCTTTATCATAAGAAGCATATAAAATAAACACAGCTAGAAAAATAGGGGGGGAAAATGGAAAAAACCTTTTACCCAGCAGCCAGCAGACCTGTCTGCTTTCAAAAATTCGAAGCCCATTATCTGTTTCCTAAGAGATTTCTCCACAATTATGAATCTGTCCCTGACTGGTATTCTTACAAACAGCTCATATACAACATCCTCAGGATTTCTTTATTCCCTAGTTACAGACAGTTTGTGCTGAGCAGACTGGCTATTTATTCCAAAGGTCCCAACGCCTCATTCATTATAATGGCCAGTTGCTTTGATTTTAGCTTCCCCCTTTAAAATCCAGGCCCTGAGAACTTCCGAATTGTGTGCAAAAAACATGCTGCATAATTCACAGATGATATGCAACCAGCTGAGATCTCATTTGTTTGATAGAAACTAAACAAATTAAACAAATTAGAGCTCAGTTTTGATAGCTGAACTACCTGCTTTTTATGTAGCACTTTTTCCTCACATTGTCCTCCATCCACTGATCTTTAATAAGAAGTCAGGCAATGTTTTTTACCCCTATTGTTCACAAAGAAAACCAAACAAAATCACTTGAGATGACAGATCTTAAGTGTGAAATTTGAGAGGACCTTTCACCACTAAGTCGCAGACAACTAACCAAGCCTAAACATGATTTAGTCTCAGACTATTCCCCCTGCCAATGAATCCAGTGTGCTAGGAAAAAAAACCCAGCAACTGGTGTTATTTTACAGCTGTTGGATCAGGGAAGTTCTCAGAACCATGGAGTAATCTAGAGAACATACCTAGCCATGATATAGCCAAGAACTGGATTGTCCTACTGTCATCAGAAAAAAAATCCATGCCTCAGTAATCTTCCATGTTTTGGGGCCAGCTGGCCAAATAACATATCCCCATTTTATTTTTCTGATTAAAGCCTTCATTATTACAAAGTAGTTGTCCGCAGTAATGAAGTTAACTAAGAAAATATTACTAATTAAAAGTAAATTAGTGTTCTCACACAGTCTTTATCCCAAGGCTAATTATATCTGTTTCCTGAAGTGCTCTTTTAAGATTCACAAAACCAGAAAATCTACAGTTAAATACTGCTACAGATAAACTGCAGAAATCTGAAACTTTACATTAAATGGACAAAGAAAGAAAAAATCAGGCATTCATAACTATCAATGCTGCAGTTCATTAAATTACATGTAGATCTGTAGTTAACACAAAATCCACGGAACAGAGTAGTTTCAAGCGCTTGAGTAGTATTTCATATCGAATTTTCTGGTTTTAACAGCACAACAAACAGAGCTTAATTCCAGCAGAAACAATCCAGAAAATTGACTGGGTGCAACTGTTGATACTCACCGGTTCAACCAGAAGGATGATCCTCACTTTTTTGTGTGCAAAAGACCGAGCTTCTGGTGCAATACTTCACAGGCACGGTTGCTGCAAGACTTCATAGGTGCAGGTAGATGCAGTGTGTGCTACAGAAATATGGGCTGCCCTGAACCTGGGTCTGTGCAGAGCCACATACCCTTCACTTCTGAGCTCCTGGGCCTTTACAGTATTGTATAATATGATATCAATTATTGCAGATTAAAAATCAAATGTCAAAGTAGAAAGCTATTTAAGCATATTCATTTATTTAGGATATGACCCATGGTAAATTCAAGAGAAAATAGTTGTCGTGCACCTTCTTTCTTTCTTTTTGGTATATTACAATTCAGAAGTATGGCTTGGAATGCCTTGCAGGTTTAATTTAATTACTGTAGCAGTGACCTTTTTATACTATTACAAATAATCCTTTGTCCCTCCAGACTAGATTGTTTATTACATTTTCTGCCCACAGCTTAAAGCACATTGATTCCCAATTACCAGTTTATAAAAGCCATCTTTTTACTGCCAAGCCATCTTTGATGCATGACTTTTCTGCCCACCCCCAAAGCGGATTTAAAAGCATACAGGTCAAAAGAGGTAATAACAAGATTAATTAAAAGTTACAGGGAAAAAACAAAGAGATCGAAACAAAAATAAATTACTGCAACAAGGTCTCTGTGTACCTTCTATACTTCTATTATTAAAAGACTATTTCTTACTGTAGAAGCTGTATTTTTATACTGAGGATATTATTTGTCAAGAATGAGATAAGAGAATTATGATTAAAGTCATATTAGAGTGGAATTACACTAGAGATACAGTGTTTGTAAAGATATTAAATTAGCATCATTGCTGTCCCAAAATGTAATAGCTTGCTATTGCAGTGTAATATAAATTTACAGTTACAATATCTAATTAGAAGCTTTCTACCCAGGCACCATAAATCGTCCTGGAGGAGGAAGGCAGGCAGACCTTGGTTACGAGCTAAAAGGACCCTTTTAGACCCCTTACATGTCCTGTATCCCTTCACAGATTTTCTATAGGCATCCTTAAAATCCTTCAACCATCAGGACAAGATTGGGTTTGCCCAATAGCACTGGCTTGGATGTTATTATATGTTTAAAGAGTTTCAGAGTGAGGTGAGTTTACCAGAGCATCATAGATACCACAATTTCCAGATTGCATAGCACTTGGCAATCTTTACTACCCCGGCCCTCTTCTTGTGCTACAGCTGGATGTTTTGGTATAACAGCAGCTATGCTGGAAAGGGTTCTTCCATGGCTTTTTCTTCACATTCATTGGCCTTATTTTGAGCTACAGCCACCTAAAAGGCATCAGTGTTTCCCAAGTTGCATTTTGGCAGGGATTTTTTTGGGCTGTACATATCTGTCAACCATGGACTTTTTCATGAGTTCCCCAGTGTTTCTTGAACATTGACACGTATTTCCTAGGCATATAATTATTACTTCTTCTTCCATAATTTTTCCAAAATAACACATTTAATCCCTAAGTTCAAACACCACTACCAATTTTTTCAGCATTTTTGCCCCAGAGCCAGGGCAAAATTAATATCCCATCTTTATTTGTTGTTTACAGGAAGATATGCAGTCAGTTGCATTCTACATTACTAAATAATCCTCAATCATATTAGTGAATAAATAAATTTCGTTTGTCAATAAAAAAAGTAGAAAATTTATATTGAGCATAAAGGTATCCCACAGTCCCAGAAGGATCTTCACAGACTTGATGAGTGGCTCCCTGCAGACCTCAAGATATTCAACAAGAACAATTGCAAAATCCTGTACCTTAGTCAAGTCAATCCCCAGTTTCAATACAGACTGCAGGGTGAATATGCTGAGAACAGCCCTACATGGAGATATTAGAGGCTGAAGAATTGGACATGAGCTAGCAATGTCTGCTTGCAGCCCAGAAAGACGATCATAGATGCACATAGGTCCTTAAGAACAGATGAGATGCATCCCAGAGTCCTGAGGAAATTGACTGAGGGTAGTGGCCAAGACACTCTCCATGATATTTGAAAAGCCATGGCAACCAGGTAAAGTCCCAGATGACTGATCGAAGGGAGATATTGTACCAGGCAAGGTTAACCCACCACAAGCATTATGCCATATCTACATATTTGGAAAAGTCCCTAGCTTGGTCTCCTAACTAGTCAAGAATATCAATGACTGCCAAATCTACATCTTCTGTGCATATCTAGTGATATGCACTGAAGGCAAAATGGTTTCTCTGTCTTCCAGGTGTTTTTGAATGAAGCCTTTAGTTCTGCATGTTTTAATTCCAAATACTTTTTGGCATGCACAAACACGGTTATAGTACTGAGGTCCAATATATTTTTCTGGCATTACTGGTCAAGTGTTCCTTCGATGTAATATTTGACTCATTCAGTTCATTGGCTTAACAAGTTGTGTGTTAAACACCTCCTAAAAGGAGTGGATGAGCATATATATACCAGTAACATGCAAAAATATCTATAACCCCAAAATGATTATATATTTATGAACATAGAGGATGAAATGTAGGCTAGACCCTTCAGTGGAAAGGCACGAAGGACAAAAAACACACTATGTTGTTGATGATAGAGTTATTTACGAAAGTCTACCTAACTGTCTATAGACTTGCAAGTATTGCCAAACTGCACAACAAGATCAATCGTCACTTTTTTAATCTATCACGTCTACACCTTTTCCTTGGAATGATAGCTCACTCTTGTTCTTATCCATTGCAATTACTTACAAAGAAGTAATCTTTGAATGGATTGTTAAAGATCAACTACGTAAAGTCATGGTTTTTGCTGAAAAAAGTATAGCCACAGAACTTATGCAAATATCAAACTTGAGTATCAGATCCATCTCTTGGTGTGTTTACTGAATATTTTCTTGGGAACTGCACAAAAGCTTCAGGAGGAACAGCTAAAAAAGGTCTTTTTAGTCTTGCCATCTGCCAATCACTCTCTCAATCTAACTTAATTCCTGTGTGCCATTGGTATTGTGTCTGAAGCACAGCTTATCACTTTAATGGGTAGTTCTTCTTTACTCTACTTCTTAGATCTAAGGCTGTACTCAGAACAAGCTTGTTCTGTGAAATGAACCCTTCTCTTAAGATCACAACTCTTACCAAGTTTGTGAGGAAAGCTCTCTGCGCATCACAGCAGTCTGCATACTGCATATACCCATTTACAGCCAGGCTCCATCACAGAGGTTCTCAGAGCTTCTCGGACTCATTCATTGGTGAGGGATGGCAGCTCTTTGCAGGATCCAGAAAGACCTGCAGTAACCCCAGGGAAGATTCTTACTGTTAGAAGAGCATCATATTACAGCAAAATAACTTAGAACAAGCATTTTGTGGGCTAACAGCAAATTCTGGTACTAAAATGCTCAGTTCTCAGCTGTCTGCCTCACCAGTTTATTGCTTGCCTGAAGGCACACTGGCACAGGGGAACACATGTCTACGGCCAGCAGCTTCAGTTCAGCAGACAACAAGCGCAGAGGACAGCATGCTAGCTTAAACTGTGAAATACAGTTTGGGGACAGCATAGACTTGCAGCCATGCTGGTTTAAAAGCATAACCCACTATCTCACCTATCAAACGAGCAGTAAACTGGTTATTTATAAGCTCTTCAGTTGCCACTGGAATAATGCAAACATTTGACCCAAAGAGGTATACTGCTTCACTTTGTAATTTTAGTCACATCGCAAAACACCTAAGAGACTACTTTATCCTAAAGAACTAAATTGACCTGAAAAATATAAAGAAATGGGATGTGAGAGTGGATCTTTATTTTACATGACATTATATTAGATTACACATATCTTGAATGAAATTTAGAGCCATTTTGGAGTTGAAATTTCGATAATACCATGTTCTAAGAACATTGATGCATGTATAAACATTAGAAGTTATCCACAAAAAAAAACCATTTTCTGACCAAAGGAGTGGACAAACTCAGGTTCATGAGCTTAATTGCAATGCAACACCAAGTATGACTCAGACAAACCAACACTCTCTGATTCACAAAGAGAAACAAAGAGAAAAAAGAGCAGCTACAGCTGCCCAACCCCTCCTCACCATCACAAGAGAAAAAGCAGCAAGTGAGTCTCTCCTGCACCCCTTTCCACCCTGCAAGGCAGAAATGGCTTTATTATTGATATGTCAAGCTTCAACAGCTGCTGTGCCAGCATCTCAGCTTGGAGTACTTGAGAGAGAAGCAGGAGGGAGAGCCAGAAGGGAATCATAATCTCTGAAGCCACTTAATTTTCATTCATCTCACTGGAAAAAGAGCCCTTATAGGAGTAATTTTAGTTTTCTGAACACCTTTCTACCTCTGCCTTCAAGCAGCCTTTTTCTTTTTCCCCAAACACAAAGCAGTATCTGACTCTTTGTGTTCAATTGTACTGCACCTACTTCACCTTTAGTTCATACTTCTGTAATAAAAAATAAAGTTCTGAGGAGAAGCAAAGCCCTACAGCAGCAAAGCTGTAAAGAACAGTCACCAACAAGTAGTTCACCAAGCCATCAAAGCGCTATAAACACTTGAGAAATCTGAGCAGCTTATGTTTCTAACCAAGTTTGCCCTGTAGTTATGAGTCTAATTCAACTTCTTAGTTAAACAGCAGAGATCATGTTCTCTTATTTTTATGCTGGCTTTTAAGAATTTCATGAGATTTGATTAAGATACAGTTTCATCAACCAAAATATATTAATAACTACACCAAAATCAAGACATTTCCAGTTCATCACACAGCACTTAATTGTTGCCATGCTTTCCCAGAGGATCCTTTCTTCCCTTTCATTCTTTCCATCTGTTCACATGAGTGACTCATGACCCCATCATTAAAGGAGCTCACATGTATACACATGAATCCAAAATTTTGCCCAAACCATCATTTCTTCTAAACAGAAGAGCAGCAGTAGAAAGATACAACTTCCCCCATTTTGAAGCAGTTCTTTTATTTGCTATCATGTTTTATTTCTCTGACTTCAAATTATAAACTATCCCTAGTCAGCAACAACCATAATCATCTATGTCTCAAACCATATTCCTGAAGTGGTCTGTAGCTTCCACAATCACTCTGATTTTATTTGGTCTGATATCTTTGATGGCTGATGCATTCAACTCACTGTTTGACACACCCATGAATTAACAACGGTTCTCTTACACCCTTCCAAAATCTGTCCCTGGGGGAGACTACATATGTACTCTGGAGTCACTATCTCAAAAAATCAACGCAATAACACAATTAACAATAATGCTGTCTAGTTGGGAATTTTTTTAAGACAAAAGAAATACAAATTTTCCTGAAGGAACTGTTTGACTGAAAAAGGATCAATTGTTACAAAGAGTTTACTATATTAAGGACTCAAAATTATATTGATGTTTTTTAATTTATATCCTATTCATATATAATATATGAAATGTAATCATTTAGAAAACGCATCTTAAGAAAGGATATGTATGCCAAAATTCCTACAACAGCTGCACCTCATTCAATGCAAGATAATTTTTTCTGCCAAAAGGCTGAGTTCTGTGACCGTACTACAGATCACCCTTTAGAGACGGCAAGAGAATTATGGAAAGCAATGAATGGAATTCCTAATCATGTGTTTCTCCAAAAGTTGGGGCATTTTATTTTTACAAATTATTTTGAAAATTTAAAAATCCTGCTATTCAAGAAGAAATTGTTGTAAAATCAAAGTAAATCATGGATCATATTTCAGTGGATTAAGACACTGTGGCCAGGCTGACAAATCATTATGAGATGCAGGCAAACAATGCTCACTGACTTCAAGGGGAACTATATGTTTCAAAAACCTCTAAAATCAAACCTGTAATTTCTCAAAGACCTAATCCGGATTATTTGGAGCATTTGGACTCTGAAAGTAACTGGTCATATTCCAATAAATAGTCATTAAGTCTTGGCACAGCTAGATGTCACAATCTCAAATGCCATAGAATGGCTTCAATTGGAAGGGCCTCTGTCCAACCAACTTGTCCAACCCACCTCCCATGGGCAGGGACACCTGGATGGGGCTTTAATCATCTTGAAATCAGGTTGATCAAAGACACATCTAGACTGTTCTCAAACATTTCCAGGGATGGGACATCCACAACTTCTCTGGGCAATCTGTTCCAAGGTCTCACCACCATCATAATCAGTAAACTGATTATTACTTATTCAGTAGACTGATATTTACTTATTTCTTATGTTGAATTTAAGCCTACTCTCCTTCTGTTTAAAGTCATTCCTCCTTGTCCTATCTCTACATGCCCTTCTGTAAAAGCCCTCTTCAGCTCTCTTCTAGGCCCCTGTTAGGTACTGAAGGGCTCTGTATCTTCCCCACAGACTTTTCCAGGCTGAAAACCCTAACTTACTCAACCTCTGTTCCACCTCTCCACGTGGAGAGGCGCTCCAGCACTGCTCATCTTTGTGACCTTTCTCTGGACTCACTCCAGCAGGATGATGTCTTTCCTGCAGTGTGAATACAGCAGAGCAGAGGTGCAAAATCTCCTCCCCTACTGGTCACGCTGCTTTGGATGCCACCCTGACATGTTTGGCTTTCTGGGGTGTGAGCACATATTGCAGATCTATGTCCAGCCTCCCAAATGCCAAACTCCCAAAAGTCCACTGGATCCATTCTCCACTCAGTCTGTACTTCATGATCTTCCTGTGGCCCCACCCCTCCAGGCTGTCGTGGCTGCTCTGGATGCCATCCTTTCCCTCCAGCATGTCACCTGCACAATTCAACTGGATGTCATCTGCAAACTTTCTAAGACCGCCCTCAGTTCCTCTGTCCACGTCACTGACAAAGATGTTCAGCAGCATTGTTTGCCATCAACTCCTGAGGAATATCATTTTCCACCAGACTTTGAATATTGAATTGTCAAGATTACAAATATTAAAATCTAGAATTCTTTTCTTTTTACTTTGTAATTAAGTTTTCTAAAACAGTTTTGTTACAATTCTGTATGTGTGGCAGTATTAATACTAAAATTTTAGTAGTCTCAAATGGTTCCAACTGAAATAATCTTTAAACATTTTTATACCAAATTAATCGCATACCTCAATACAAATTAAACCATTGCATACCAAAAATATTGAAAGCTAATAGTTTTATACAAAGTATACCACACTGGGCAATATATTGCATTATCACTAAATATGAGTAGCCCAGGTCCCAAAGGTTTAATGTCAGGTGAAGCAATGAATCTGGAATAGAGGCACATAAAAGTGTACAAGAGACATAGCATGCCCCCTTTTGCACTACATGGAGAATCTTCTGCAATTCTCTAACTTCTATCTTCTTTTACCTTTTGTAAAACTTTCCTTGCCAGACGTCCAACCCATCTAACAGCATCCTCACAACCCTGCTGGACAGTGTACTTCCAACAAGGAATCCAGACTCGATTTTCTTTCTTAGCTCATTTTAATACATGGCTTTTAAAATATAAACTTGAGCCAGAGGACATATTTAAAATAACATCTGCCTAAATACTTCCAAAGGATACTTAATACATGGTTAGGAGATATTTTCTAGCCACAGAGTATTTATATAAATATATAATTTATATTACAATTAATAAATAATTATAATTTATATAACTAATTTGACCTCTCTGCCAAACTAAAGGTAACATTAATGAATAAAGAAGCAGATTTTATTCTTAAGACCTCTTCAAAATTGAAAAACCAGGGGTTAGATCAAGAACAGGGATCAGTTATAACACAAAGAAGATAGTTCATTTCAGCACTGGACAAAGAGCAAAAAAAAGTGAATAAATAGATTTGTTACCCAGAGTAGAGGGAAAATTAAAGAAGAAAAGCTCTCCAACTCAGTAATAACAAACCATGTTCTCTGCCTGTCTTGTAGAATATATGCATCAGTAAATATAAATATTAAAATTCAAACACATGAAATTTTCCAGATATCATATTTTTAGGTTTTTCTCAGCTCTAAGCAAATTTTCAATTTTATACATGCGTTGTGTACCAGTTTATCAATCAGAGCCTGATCCTTAGAGCTGAGATCTGATCCACAGAGTTGTGGACAAAGCAAGGTGTAAGGGGTCTCATATGTAAAAGACACAAAAGTCTTAAACACATTTCACAGACTTTTCCACTAACACAAAAATACAATAATACAGAAGTCATGTGACCCATTGTAACTGCAGTATACCATACTATTTATTTATATGTTTGTTTATTTATTTATGTATAATTTTAGTTTTATATATATAATTTTTAAAAAATGTATATGTGTATTTATGTTGTCCAGTCGTGCTGTCCTAGGTGTTCCATGTATTCTGAAATCTAATTCTATTGGTGACAAGAGGTGAGAAAGGGTGGACTTTTATATTTATAAAATGAACCAGTTTTGTCCCACATCTAAATTCAAGAAAGAAAACTAAGATATTAAAAGATGATCAATTTTCATTTAATAGGTTTTAATGAACAACTGTAAAAACACCCTTTAGAAAATCTAATGCATAGACTAAATTAATCATTGGAGAATTGTCTTTTTTATTACAGTATTAATTAATATATCAAGACTAGGTATTTTTCCTCAGGTAATGATTTAGGATAATTTAATGGATTTTTTACCTTGAGAAAAAAAATAAACTAATTTACTCTGTGAAAAAAAATTCAGAAGAGATTAAAAATGTTAAAGCAATAATTTTTTAGTTTTAAAGCATTTGTGTTTACCCTGATAAATTGCATTCATTTTTGGTAATTTACTTTTCTGAAAGAGATCTCTTATTTGGAAAATCAAGATCCCTAAGGAAATAATATTTGTTTTCATGTACCTATCTAGTGAGTTGAATATTCACTTTTGCAAAGCATTTACTTTCAGTCATCTTGCCTAATAGCCAGTTCTATTGGTTTTTTATTATCAGGAGCTTAAAACTAAATAATAAAGAGAGTTTATGTGTACAAAAGCAAATATTGACTACGTGAGAACCATAAATAAAATGCCATTTAGTCAGAGACACACAAATTCTCATAACTTGTTTTACACTTTTTTACCTGGACTTCAAAAAACATCCAAAACAAAACACAAAGCTGTCTATGAAATTCCCTGAAGATTTTTTTTCCTTATCCACTTATATAAATTAAAGGACTTACTTTAATGGAAAAAACCAGTCCATGTAACATCATCACCCCTACGTAGATCTGGAATAAAGCAAGAGCTCGAGCATGGAGCAAGTTGCCAAAGGGTGTTCCAGGATAATATCACAGCATTCAACTTGCATTAATCTGCAGAATCTCAGGATCATTACCTAACATTAACAAGCTCTTAAAAGCCATCAGGAGTCTTCTCTCTTCATAGAGAGGAAAGGCATAGGTTTTCTATTTGAAAGGGAAGAACTTCAGAGCATTCCCATGTTCTCCACTCCCCTACATGAAGAACCCTGAACCTTGGAGTAACATTACAGTCACAAGTCTTTCCAAGGTACTAAGCAGCTATCCTTGGACATAATTTTGGAAGACATTTTCTTCCTCTCCTGGTTTAATTAAAGAATCATAATGTCATTGAAGTACATGTACAATGCTACTCCCTTTATCATTAAAAGTATAGAATGCTGTTTATTTCATTAAAAGTCTTCATACATGACAGGACTACAATAAGTATATTATCTCCAGAGAGTGTATATTTTTGATCAAAACCAATATTTTAAAAACAAATCATTACCATCTTACACTGAAAAAGAAAGATTATTTAAATGATTTCTTAACAGAAAGTTGCAATTTTATTCATAAAAATGTTTTAACATGTGTTGTACAAAGCAGCATCCCACTGAGATTCAGTTTCATTCTATCTTGCTAACCTGTTTATTTCCATCCCTGGAAGAACTCATGTGAACCTTCTGATTTAAATGGTGAATTTTACCCACAGTATATGACAAGATGTAAATTAGCAAATATGGGTCAAACTACAACTTTTAAAAAGTTAGCTAGTTGGACTATAACTTTTACTGAAAAAACTTGAGACCATTTCTACAAGGTACCTGCCAAATAATTCTAACTGTTGTTAAATTTAACTCTCCACTTGCTTTTTTTAAAATTTATTTTTAATTTGTTATTCTGGTATACAGTAGATCATGACTTAATCATATCTCACAACAAATTTTAAAAAATTCTAAGAAAGATATTTAAATTTGTCTTTAAATCAGAGCTGCTTTTCCAAGTACTCCAATAATCCGTGGAGATATCAGACAGAAGCCATCCCTTGACTAGCTACCTATCAGTCATTTGTATAACTTTGTTTATGACTCTTGAGTTTTTATCTCTCTTCATGGACTCCTTTGTAACTCCCTACCACTCCTTTGTAGCTCCTACCACAGTCCACATTTGTAGCTGACAGAGGCTGCATATGGTTCCTCTAAGACATTCATAATAATCTTACACCAAACCACATGGCCCTTGCTGAAATCTTTCCCACTTAGTGAGTTGTCTTTTCACAAGAAAAATTTACTCTTGAATGAGTATCCAATTCTTTCCTCCAGTTTCAACAATCAAGCTGATCTGTCAATTCTTCTATAAGTTAATATCAATGGTATTTTTTCCCAACAGACACTTGCTTAAAAACACATCTCTGTTTTCCAACAGATTGTGGTGTCATTAGAAACACGACTGAAAAGACAGATTCTGAACCATTTTCAATTCAAAGTAAACTTTGAAAATTATCACAAACTGATGGGGAAGAGAGGGTAGAAATTGTATTCTCTTTATGTAATTGTTCCTGAAGAAATTTGTTATTTCTGTGTTAAAATTAGGAGCTGAATTCCACTATAGTGAATGTATCCAGATAGTATACAATAATTTATCATTGACAGAAGACATTGCTGAAAATGCTCTATAGAAAGCCCTGAGCAAAAGAAAGGTAGCTGGTAAAGCTTAAATGAAATAAGAATCTCGTTGTTGGAAAGGCACAATAGATGGACAAGCATTCAGGCACAACATCCAACACTTTGCAGATCTATTCTTCCAAACTATTTTAAAAGTAAAAATAAACTGACATGCAGACACAATATAAAATATTTTGAAAGATAATTTTTCATTTATGAAAATGTTAAAAAATCTGCTTTGTGAGCTCTTTAGTTTTTTATTTAATGGTGGCCACTAGCATGTTAATAGCCATTAGACAAGAAAAAATCTCTGCATATCCATCATATAATGACATTCTCTCTCATTATGTGATTATAATTCTTTTAATACAGTAAAAATATTTTATAATTTATGAAATGGCTTCCTAATATCAATTCTCCATAGAAATGTTTGTTCTAGTCTTCAAAAAGATCTTCGCAGATATTCACAGTAATTGTTGTGCCAAAATATAAACCAAATAAATTTTATCTTGAACTGCAGTATTTCAGCACAGGCCATAGGCTCATGAGCTTTTTAAACTTCTTTTCCTTACACAGCCATTTTTGTGACTAGATACTTAACTGATAGAGGTGAAAATTATTTTTTTTTCTTTTTCATATGTAGCTGAATGCGAGAGGATAAGAAAAGTCAAAAAAATAAAGTCCACAGCAGAACTGTGCTGTGTTACATGTTGATCCAGATTTTACAGAAAATTTCAGTATATTTTCCTAAACATAATAATTTCTTTCTTTAAATTATTTAAAAAACAGAAAGCTTAAAACACAATGTACAAAAATTTAAAGATAAGGGTGTAAATGATTTTCAGATTCCAAATAATATTCAAGTTAAAAAAAACATTCCTGATACCTCTCAGGTTTCTGGACCACGCTTGTTCTCAGTATGTATCTAACCTAACAGACCAATTTAAAAGCCACTGCTTCACTCTAATGAGTTTTTAACACAAGAAAAATTTCCTACTTATCATATTACACCCAATGGTATCCTATTTCCCAGTCAATGTTCTTAACTGATACAAAATCTATATAACATGTATATAAATTTTATGAATTTAACTTTTTAAAGTACATTTTAGCACTCAGCAAAATAATTATCAAAATCTATATGTTTTTTAATGTGATTCTTACAGGAAATAGAGGAACGAATTACTAACTGTTCTGTGTATGTGAATATGAAAAGCCGTTATTTTAATCCATTAGCCACTTTACCTACTTGTTAATTAAACCATAAATTACATTGCCATTTTGACTTAATTTGTTGAACTTCTAAGTGGTGAAAATTTTCCTTCATAAATTTTTCTTTCCATCTAAGGGAATAACTTCATTCTTTATCATATTTGGGCCAGAAAGGCCTTGCTCAGCATCAACTGGTAATGATATGAACTGATTCAAGTAAATTTACAGGGATCTGTGCCTAAGAATAATTCCAAATATTTTCTTTATTAACTTAACATAGAACTGTGATGTACCTGTTTGGAGGAGCATGAGAATACCACATAGGTTTTTCTGGGGATTCAGTAAACTTCACATTAAAAAAAAAAGATTAAAATGCACTTTATCCTATATTCAGTACAATTGCTGTGAGCAAAAAATTTCAGGGGAATGCCAAATCTAAGCTACAATAGTACTTCTTACTGAGGAAACTCAACAATCTCGCTTTCAATGGTTACTTGTCTTTTCATAACAGTAAGGATAACAAAAAATTTCTAATGTTTTTCATGTTATTAATTCTCAGAAATTCATTAATGTATAACATTTTAAATTTGCTGCTGTGCTGGTAAATTTTCTTCCTTCCTTATTTCTGTCCACTCAATGAACTCAGATATCCAAGTTAAAAGAGAGGACTACTTCATATCAAGGTTTTTAGGGAAAAGAATGCGATATACTGTCTCCATCTTATTAGGAATATTTTAAGGTTACCTAAAATGTACAGTTGAAACACAGAGAGTCACAAAGTGTCCTGCAGAAAATCAGAGGCATTTTTGCCAACAGTGAGTCCATTATTTTCACATGTAATTTAGAGGGATCAGTCATATTCCTCTGGCGGTAAGAAATACTGTCTTGGACAGTCTTGGGTTTGTGAGACATTACACTCCTCATGAGAAACAGCCTCTATATACAATATAGTTATAAATGTTAGAGGGTTAATATGGTCTTGAAATCCAGAACACACCTTATGTCTTTTACCAAGTTTATCAAAACAATCTTCAGCTTTATCAAGCTGGCCCAACAAACCGAGAGGACTAGCCATTGGTCTTTCAAATACCAGTAGAAAAAAATAGACATGGCAAACTTACAAAAGTAAAGTATTTTCATTCTACAAAAGTGCACCATGGAAGACAGGTTTGACACTGAGTTACTGCAGACATCAGTCAGTTTAACCATTAAGGCAGTCAAGGCTATATTCTACCTAATTAGGCTTTACAATAAAATATACACTGAATAAAAGTCAGTCTCTTTGAATTATCTGAAGTCAGACACCTAAATACACAGTCTTTTTAATTTCTAGTCTTTTTGAAAATCTCTCTATGCATAGTCTTCCAGAAATAAAGGTGCTTTTTTTTTTACTTTCTGTGCAGTCTTACACTACACATAGTAGTTAAGAAGTTACTTGCTACTGCTGGTGTAGAAATACTGTTTATGGTTTAGTTACTGTGTCTTCATTTTCCCGGCTGCCCACGTTTTTCAAATTACTAATGATTAGTCTTTGGGCCCAGGGAACAAGATATACTCACAGAGGGAGAATGAAACCCCAAAACCACTGTGGAATCCTTAGAGATTCCTGCCTGCTGACATGAGGAAACTGCGGGGTAAAGTGGTTTCTTCCAACCTACTCTGCTTCTAGTGAATTTTGGCTACTTATAAAGAGGAGGGGGAGAAAGACAAGAGGTACAAAAGAGAGGGAGAAGGCAGAGAGTAGAGCAAGCATATGGGTTTGTTCTGAGAAATGCTTCTGCTTGTTGTCACAGCAAAACCACATATACACTACCGACAGCAGAAGTTTTATGTTCAAATGAAAATAGTAGCACAATATAATATATTTGGTGAAGGATTCGAATTCCTGGAAACAGCTTAAAATTTTTATTTGATCTCTCTTACAAAAATGTTTTAAGATCATCTTGGACATAATATGTTTAGTCAAAAGAAAACCTACATTAAGCAATGAAATCTTTACTCTAAATACACATGTATGCGCATTCCTACTAAAGAGTTTGGCCAGGTAAAATTCCACTCAGCTCCTCCACAAAGCGTTTTTATCTCAAAATAATAAAAAACTGAATTGTTCAGGTATTTCCACAATCCTAAATTAGGATTTTTTGTATGCAATTGTAACAATGACTTACAGAAAATCAGGAAAAAAACCTGATCCCTTGCTTTTCCATATGATTTTCCCATGAACTTCTTGGGCCCTGAGGTCAGGCTTCTCATTCCCTGGATCCTCTTTTGCCCATTATGTGGGTGTGTGTCACATTGGCCAACCAGTGAGCCAGGACTGATGACAAATTGGGGAGGGTGGCTTAGCAAGCCCCGCTGCCGTCTCTCTTTGGATAAATCCCATCCACTCCCAGAGATTACTGAATGTGTAAATGGCCCAGCAGGTCACTACCTGCCTCCTCCTG
Organism: Geospiza fortis; assembly: GCF_000277835.1. NCBI lineage: Eukaryota > Metazoa > Chordata > Aves > Passeriformes > Thraupidae > Geospiza > Geospiza fortis. The sequence continues at coordinate 2,192,835 of NW_005054404.1, read as the reverse complement.
GGTTACAGGGGGTCTTGTCTGCTCCCAGTCCCTGTCCACCAACTAAGAGGATTGGCTGCCCTCATGATAGCCATTCCTACTGTTGAAGATTGAGACAAAAAAAGCGTTAAGTGCTTCAGCCTTTCCCTCTACCTTGTGACAATGTTCTCTTCTGCATCCAGAAAACGATGTAGATTTTTCTTGGTCCTCCTTTTGTTGTTATTCTATTTATAAAAGCATCTTTTATTATCTTTCATTATCAGTGGACAAACTGAGTTCTCTTTCCATGACCGAACAAGATCCTTACACTACTCCTGAGCTGACTGCCCTTGTTCCAAAGTTCTGTCATGGTTTAGGAATGGTATTCCCCAATTTAGTGTTCCCATGAAAACACCCCAGACCACTGGCCACTGCCTCACTCTTCCCCTCCCCTTGTGGTGGGATGGAAACAAGAACTGGAGGCACAAAAAGGTAAAGATCACAGCCTGAAATAACAGTTTACTGGGAACAGCAATGAAATCTCAATAGCGACAACAATACTAAAACCAAAGTGTATGAGACAGGCAAACAATTCACCTGAGTGTCTCATTATGTGGAAACTGTTGCCACCCAAGTGCACATACTGGCAAGCCAGAAGAAAGGCATGACCCCCCCGAACATTACGTGAGGGGGTATAGAACAGCCCCTGGGTCCTGGCCTTGCCCCTCCCAGCTGCTGAAAATGTTAACTCTATTCTGGCCAGAGCTGGGACAAGGCCAAAAATTCTCTTTTTTTTTTCTCCTGAGTTTGTGTGAAAGCTCCCTGTTCAGCCAGGGCAGCCTTCTTCTCCAGTGGCACTTCTTTTGGAATGTGGAGGCAGTCTGCTCCTGTGTCAGTAGGATTTCCTTCTCAATGTCCACCCTTTCTGGACCCCTTTGTTATCAAAGACTCTTTCCGAGTGGACTGTCTGAACCAATGTCCTGAATGGGACAAAGTCCACACTCCTCAAATCCAACTTCATCCTTCCTTACTTCATCAAGAAAACTCTATCAATTCATTGTATTTACTTATAAAAATGTCATTTGAATCCAAAACACTTAAAAACCTTTAGCTTTCTACTGCGTGATTTTGTTTTCAAGATTCAGCTTAGCAATGCAGCAAACAGATCAGTAAAAAATGAGATTCTCAAATGGCAAGAACTTCAACTGCCTATTTCCCATAAAAAATACAAAACTTCCAAACTGAGTGTAAGAAGTCCAGAAACTGGAAAAGAACAAAATATTAAGGGGCAGAAGTCTAGCTCAAAAGTCCATTACTCGGAAAGATGAGCATAACTGTAAAAAAACCACATAAAAACATTATGGTATTTATTAACAACTCTGAAAGCAATGCTGTTTTACTTAGATGACTGTTAAAACTACTTCCACAAAGCAGTCATTTCCAATCAATGGTTTAGTTTGCTTCTATATTAAATGAGTCAGCAGTTAATATTATTGATATACTGAGGTCCCTTTCCTGAGAGAAAGTTATGAGCAAAATTGCTTAGCTTGTATTATAAACATTTTTATCATTGTTGGATATTTTCATTAAGAGAAGGAAAGGCTTTGTACAGGATGGGAAGGTTTAGAAACCTGTGTGTACATTTCAGAATGGGGAAAATTATGCATAAGGACCTTAAAAAAATATCAGCTAAGCAGCAGTACTATAGGAAAAAATATTTCCTCCTAAGTTTGAGAGTTATTAGTACAATGATTTTTGTAACACCAAAATAATCTGCACGGCATTATACATTTATTAGAGGTCTCTGGGTTTTACACCCACAGATACACAAAAGCATCAAGACAAGAGCAACACAAGCCCCAGTGCTCCTGCACTGATCTTACCCTTTCAAAGCCCCTCTGCTGATGGTCAGTGATGACCTGCTGTTTTGCAGACACTGCTAGATACTTACCATGGTGAATTGAGTGGTCCAAGCTCAGACCATTCTTGGGTGCCCAGACTCCTCTGAAGTGAAGCCAGGCGCTGCCTATGAATCATATTCATCTGTACAGAGCTTGGAGTCTAAAAAAATATATTTTTATATACTCTAAGTTTCCATCCCAGCAAAAAAAAAAAGTTATACAGAAAACATTTTAGCTGGTTTCATAGTCTCAGTAGCATCTTTTCAAAAGAAACAGATGGAAAATGAGAGCAATTAATTAATTAATTTTAATATATAAGGGACACAAAACCTCATATTCTTTCATGTAGATTGGCCAGAAACATGTGTCTATGGAATGGGCTTGTACGAAATTCATGCACTTATTTTCTCTAACAGAGACAAGTGAATCTACCAGTGACTGAACACAGGTGTCCAAAGCACACAGAAATGATGTTATACTGAAAACAGCTAAGCACCTATAAAAAAGGGAAAACAATTTAAGAAGAGGTTATTTAGGGCACAGAGCCTATCCCTCAGATGACATGTGCATAGCACAGCAGTACATTTTCCTGTCAAGTGTCTCATCCCTGCCTTTATCCTTGCCATAACCTTAGCCGAGAAAGTCTACCTTCTCACCGAGTGCCCTCACTTACAACAAACTACCACACAGAAGCTAAGTAAAGATTGCAACATCATGTGCTGTCTTTTAGGACCTGTTTTTTAGGGGACTGAGAACCAGAAGTCAGAGGAAGGCCAAGTGTTAGTCAAACAGGTTGCAGACTTTAGGCTGCTTTGCCAATAACAGAAGAGGTTGACTATGGGGATTTCACAGCTTGGTGATGTTTTCTGTAAAAGATCATCTCCTGTAGGTCATTTTCCACTTACCATCACTTCATTTACTTGTTCAGTTTCTAGTCCTTATACCTGAAGAATTAATTTTTTTAAAAAATTGAAGGGCAAATAATTAGCCCTAGCAATAAGAATATAGCTTGAAGATGTAAGTTAATGGAAAGTTATTAATGTTGAAGTGTAAAGCCCTATCATTTGATTGCAACAAAAATAGATGAAATTAAACAAAGAGTTTGCAAAATAATTAATTTAGCCATTCAGAGCTGACCTTGTGCTACTGAAATAATTGCAATTAATCCCTCAGTCATGGAATAATAATTTTAATAAAAATTATTTTAACATTGACAGAAGGAAACTTGACATATGCAGCAAGTCAAGAGTCAATGTCAGCTATAACCATGAATCGAACTGCAATCTTCCTTCAAGTATTTGTCTAGGAAAGGAGAAATCACAGAGCCATAATAGAACTTCAGTAATTTTCAAAAATTGGATTTATCCCAGCTATGTGTTCCAGGTGTATGGGTTTACTCTGCTAGGATTGTACTCATCTATTTGGTCACTCCTGTGAGGAAAATATCTTGGTGCTGAGGCTCTAAAAGTGAATTTTGGCAGTACTAAATTAGTGATGGCAATGGAAAGGTTATTTACTCAGGTGGCTGATGCACTGAAACACTGGAAATCAAATTGTTGTTAATTTTGTGCTTGACCATCTAATGGCTTACTAAATATGGCCAGGGTGCACGTTGATTTTGGTATTCATGGGGTAGCAGCAGAGATCATTGCAAACACTGATGGATCTGACATGATCATGCTGTGCAGTGGCACCGCAAGCAGGAGAAGCTGACAGCTGGACCACAGCAGAGCTTCAAGTTTGAAGTCTCCAGGAGAGCAGATGGAGCACGTTGTGGAATCAGCTGAGGCCCCTTCTTCACTCAGAGACAGACAAACTAGATAACAGAGTTGTGGAGAAATTAAATGGGGACTTGCACTGAATTCAAAAGCAAGGATTACAATTCAAAGTGCATATTATTGATGAAACATCACTCATGAGGTGATTTGGCCACAGCTGTGAACAATACACAGTTGAATGGACTGTCTAAAGCCAGTCTGTGCCACCAGAGACTGAAAATAATGTTATTTGTGGAGAAATTTGGAGGAATTTAGAAATGGTGCAAAATGGAAAAGTGACCCCTTTTTACCCAGCACTTGTGTTTTATGAATTGATAGAACACAACCACCAGCCTAATCAGGAAGCAGTTACTAAGAAGCTGTGGAAGAAGGTAGAGTTCAATCATGCTAATTGTCAACATGAAAGTCAATACACTAAGGGTTAAACAAGAATTGGCATTTTGCTGGTCAGCATCGTGTCCAAAGGGAAAGGGATAAGAGTCAGTGAACTAAGAATATAAGTGTATGAAGTGAAAATATAATGTTCTGTAATTTAGGAAAAAAATTGGAAAGACTGTTATAACCCCTATAAGGTAAATTCTGAAGTTGGATCTTTGCTCATGTGCAAATCAATTAAATTCAAAGTAAATGAACTAGTTCATTTGTCAGACACATGACGAGTCTAAAAAGAAAAGCAGAAAACAGATGAACAAGTCCAGATGACTTGTAGTCTGAATTATGATCTTGATTTCAATTGAAAAGACATTTAAAAATTATTTTGTTCCTCTTCTATATTTTTATTGCAAGACAAAAGAATAAATCTAGATATAAAACACCAAGGCATCAAATATTAAACTGATCATGGTTTGAAAATTTCTCGAAAAACAAAAACTTTTGCCTAACTATTATCTAGCCAGTAAAAGTAATACATGTAATTCCACATTATTATAAGGTGAGATCCACCTATATTCTTACATATGAATAGCATTCTTCTCAAAGAAAGAAGGATTAGGTTTTAGAAAGAATAGATAAAAAGTTAAGAAGGAAGGCCAAACAATGCATAGCTCTCCTTTGCTGTAAATTCTGGAGAGAATTTATATCAGTAGCATGAATTAACACTAATATTCTGTAATTTTAACTCTCAAAATGATGAGAAGTCTTCCAGCAGGGACTTTTAATAAGTATTCAGACATTCCTGCCTCTCCTCACACAGGGTTATGCATTTAAATTTGATTTATATTTATTGTACATCCAGTGTCATTTAAATGTGCAGAAAAACTGCAATGTGGTAAACTGAATTTGACAGAGTTGAACTTAGCATAAAAATACTTTCAACACTAAAGATATATTCTCACCATTTCCACTTCAAAAACATGCCATTAAGGCCTTAGGTTTTATGTGAGTATTCATTTCTACAGAGAAATAAGAACAGACCATAATGACTGTTACCAGCTAAACTGAATTTCTGTGCCAGAAAACTCAAAGCTTATAGAAATCTCAAAGGACATGTGCAGGCTGATACTTCATATAAGTACCAACCTGAAGCCAGACTAAGTTGCATCTTTTAATATTGTACCTGCTACTTTTTCTCAGCCATCATACCCCCATAATCCAGCTAATATTCTACCAAACCCCAGGGCACCTTGGCCTAGGTTACAGGCTAGATTTGGGCAGCAATCAAATATTGCAAGACATGAGAGATTTTCAGCATTCTGAGGTTTAGAGAGTGTAATTTTGGTTCATACCTTTCAGGAAGGACAGTGCAAAGTGAAGCAAAGCTTAAAGTATGTGAAAACAAACATTCTGATAGAAATGGCTGGATTCCAGATGGCACAAGATTAGGATAAGCCTCACATTTATTATGTACATGAGTTATCTACTACACAAAAAAATTCACATGACAGATGTTCTTCTTGATTGTTTTTGTTATTTTTCTGTAGTATAATTTCTACATTACAAAATTAATGCAAAATACACTTGCAGTGCATCTTTATCTAGGTTGTATTACTTCCTTATTGCACATACTCCTTTCCAAAATCTGTTTTAAAATGGAAGTCATTGTTTAGTGTGAGAGGTCCTTGACATAAAAAACAATCTGAGATATGGTTTTATATGCATTTTATCAGGTTCCCTCAGTTGTCAGAAATCTGTGCCTTGCATAGGTATTGGAGCTTAGAAAGCTGCCTAAAGCCAAAGCATTTCAGGGGGAATAGATGTTAATTTTAATGAAAGAATAAGAGAACACATAGTCATAAATCTAGTAAAACCACCTCTGTTGTAGATAAACTTGTTTCAAGATACATAGTCTTGTTCACAAAGCAAATTCTGACAAAAACACTCCTCTACACTACTTTCAAAGATGTGTTTGAGAACAAAAACATGGTTGCTTGGTTAAGTGAATGAACCCTTAGTGGAATTTAGAAAGGTTTACAAGAGACAGGCTGCAGCAAAAGAGCACCTGCATGACTGTGTCTTTTATGCAAACATACAAATTTAATGAGGCCATAATCCCATTGCACACATGATTCTCCTAAATCTCATTTTAGCTAGTGCTCACACACCATCCATTTGAATTGGATCATTGATATCCTGGCCAAAAACCTGATTTTGCCATATAATTCTATAACTTTAAAGAAAATTAGGCCTCCTAAGAGACAATCTTCACACCAGAGATTTTATAATATAACTATGCAGGGCAGCAACATTATGAAACAAGAGGAAATTAATTACCTCTAAAGAGAAGCAGAACTGACACTGAAACACAAGCCTTCTGAGTACCCTCACCTTTGGACTTACCCACTGGACTGTCTAAAATAATTTTAAGTACTAGGTCTTCCAATATTAAAGTGGTACAATACAAGAGAAAACCTTTTAAAATTACAACTATAAGGCATTAATAAGATCCTATGTATCTCTACAATTTTAGGTATTTCAATACTTCCTTACAATATTTTGTCTAGGTTGAATCATCAAATACAAATTATGCCACTGAAAAGCACAAATTGTCACAAGGAGATTTTATTGAGTGGGGGTTTTATTTGGAGGGGATTTTTTGAGAATTTTTTCCTTGAGCTAGTATCACTGTCATAAATAGATAAAACTTTAGTGACATAGAGAGGATTTTCACTTTTTAAATGAGAGGTAAAGTACAACTAGATCTAACTCTAATGAATTAAAAAGGACTCTTATGATATAAACTGTGAGTGACATGTTCTCTTACAAATCTATCAAATTCATGCACCTACTGATGCATTTATCGTTCGGACAGAGGAGCCCTCTTCACTGGTGAGACCCTAAATGGAGTATTTGTCTCTGGAGCCCTCAGCACAGGGAATACACAGACCTGTTGCAGGAGGCCCAGAGGGGTGAAACACCTCTGTGGAAAAGGCAAGAAAGTATTGGCTCACCTTCTCATGAGGGGATGAGAAGGTTCCAGGGAGATCTTATTGTGGTCTTTCGTACTTATAGAGGGCTCAAAAGAAGGATGGGGAGAAAGCTTTTAGGACCTATTGTGATAGGACAAGGGGTAATAGTTTTGAACTAAAGGAGGGTAGATGCAGACTGTATATAAGGAAGTGGGTTTTTTACCATGAGGATGGTGAAATACTGGCACAGGTTGCCCAGAGAGGTGGTGGATGCCCCATCCCTGGAAATATTCAAGGCCAGGTTAGACAGGGCTTTGAGCAACCTGGTCAAGCTGAAGATGTCCCTTCTTGTTGCAAGGGGGTTGGACTAGATATCTAAAGAGCCCTTACAATTCAAACCATTCTGTGGTTCAAAGATTTGGAGCTGCCATGAACCAACAGAAAAAAAAATTGGTATATGTGAAGAGAAAATAGATATCTGTACATATTCTGTGTGAGCCTTTCAGTCTCCTGCCTACTGAAATTTTATGTATCCTCATGTCTCCTTAATTCCTTTTATTTAGAAAAAACACATTTCAGAATTACTATCAGTCTAAGGCTTCATGTATATGTACTGTAATTTGAGTCATGTCAGTTTGATTTATGTTTTTATGTCTTATTGATGTCAACTTGATTTATGTTTTTATACTTAGCTGATGCTTTGAGTATTTCTTTAATGTAATGGCTCTGAGCAGCACAAAAGGATCCCACTTTAAAGTTGCATTTGTTGCCCTTTATTTCCTAAGCAGTTGTAAATAGGTAAGTGAGATAGCAGTTTGCAGTCTATGTCATAGTTGTACACTGAGCTCAATAAAGGGATGATTCAACACTCCCCTCTGTTGAGCCCCAAAATATTTATACAGAATTTTTTGAGAGGCTCATAAGTATTGTATGCAGGAATTGAGGTGGCATATCTATTTTTTTTTAGTTCACTGGTCAGCAAAATAAGAATGAAAATTATTTTTTGTAGTTCATATGGTCTAACTTTGATTGCCATCTTAGGAGATATTAATGACATTCTCCTATCACGCTGACCATTGCATGGATAAACAAAATCAGTATTTTCATCTCTCTCTTAAACCATGATAGGAAGCAAGAAAAATTTCACAGAGCTCATGTCTTGCCAGGATGAGGATCCTCATTTAGTATGTTCACAATATAGTCTTAAAAAATATTTTTTCTAGTCCTGTAGACATTCTCTGTGTTGAATTCAGGCACAACTTATGATTAGGATATCTTTTACACCACCTCTTAATCAGTTTTGAGCTCCAAAGAGAGAAAAATATTTTTAATCCTTCATATTAGGTGAGAGAAGTAGGATTATACCAATGCCAATATTAATTGGCATCAGATATTCTGTCTCATTCAACATCTATGTTCCTTGTCCCTTTATTATAATCGTCACCACTTTCATTTCACTGCTTTCCAGAAACTTTAGAATATGTATTTATGTGGATTATAATGTCACAGAAAAAAAATTAATTCTTTCAAGAATTCATTTGCCTTCTTTTTCACTCAAGTGTTTGACATCATAAATACTATGTAATATTTTCATGGGCTTCTTTTGTTTGTTTTAGAGTTCACCAAGTAAAGACAAGAAGAAAGAGATAAAATATTCAAGTTCTTTCCTCGTTTTCTGAACTAAAAAATGTACTTCATCATTAATATCTCACTTACCCACAATCATTTATTTTACTTCAAATTCAAGAGAAAGTTCTGCATATGTTTTCTTTAATAAAATGGGGTTGAAATGGGCTGGGACTGTTGACACTCATCTCACAACTCTCTTCCCTGACAGGCATAAACTAGAGTTTATTTCTTTTGATAGCCTGTTTTTTGTTTTTCATCTCCTAGGCTCCTTTTTTCTCCTACCCTTGTGCTCATTGGAGGATAATTCCATTCCCTCTTTGCCTGGATTGCATAATACCAAAATCTGGTTGTGAAATAGTGAGTCAAAAAATGAGGTCTGTTTATGATTCTATGTTGCTGTTCCCACAAACAGACATAAAACCCTACTATATATCTATAATCTGCTCACTTGCTCCTTGCAGTGTTTTCCTATTTATTTAAAAAGAGGAAGACAACTTTTCACATTCATCATGAGCACGTGCCAAGAATTCAGCAGAACGAATAACATGCTTCACTGACTCAGCATTGGCTGATGAACTAGAAAAACCCCAAGGGCATCCTCAAGCCAGAATTAAGGTTTGTAGTTAGTGTGACATACACTCCTTCGTTTTTTCTGTTTGGTACTGTGAAGGAATTTTGAGCATACAGAATTAAACTGAAGAGAGAACATTTTATTGTGATGCATACCACGAGGAAAAAAAATTTTGTCATCATTGTTATCAATTTTAAAAAACCAAGCAGTTTCTGGTATCAAAACAGGTCACTTGATGCTGAAGAAAGGTAAATGAGGTAGGATTCTGAGTCTGCTGTCAAACAAGCAGGACAAGACATAACAGGTATCTGACTGCATGTCCATACTGCTCACAATTTAAGAACAGTACATTTTAAAACTGTGGAAAGATCTATTGAGGGCTTTGGTTTATTTTGTTTTTGTAAATGTGCATTAGAAAGCCTTCAATCACAAATTAACATATTTATGATATAACACCCCAGAGAAAAGCTGAAGAACTTTTAAGTTTAAATCCCATTTACTGGGCATTTGCCCTTGATGTCTAGGCTATACAGATTTAAAGGCACTGAAGAAAGTTCATAAATAAATCAGACAAGAAGTAGCACAGCACAGAGGGAGCATGAACTAAAGGAAACAAAGGAGAGGATAACAGAACTATCAGTCTGCTGTTTGTCTCCAAAAGTCTCATTTTTAAAGGTACTGAGCATTTTACAGCAATTAAAATTAATGGAAATCATAAAATTCAACACTTGCAGAGAAAAATGGTTAAACTGTCTCATAAATAATTGGATGTTCTTGTTTCCCATTTTAAGATGCCTTTAAAGTGTATTCAATAACTAATATAGGTTTTCAAACCTGTAGCCTCAGTCACACCTCTCTCTTTGCCAGCAGTGCCTTTGAGTAGTCTCAGAGTTCAGTACTTCAGCAGTGGACACTGAGTAGCACATGAATTGTGCAAAGAAATGCACAAGACCTCTGTCTAAGGGCAGTCTTGTAATTTCCATGATAGTCCAGAAAAAATTACATTAACATAAAGTGCATAAATCAAATGAAAACAGCCTGAAGGGAATTGCATATTTCTTTGCTGAAGGGCGATAACAAGAATATTCTACTTGCAGAGCCTCTGACCTGCTGTGTTACTTTCTTATCTCCTGCTTCTAATACGTACCTATATTATAAAACAAATTTTAGATTAGAATTGTGGTTTTGAAGGTTATACAGCTAAAATTTAATCTAAAACACCTTATTTTCTTTTGTCGTGTTCTAGTTTCTTACCAAAAGCACATAATGAAACACTAAAAGTTTAATTTTGATCAGTTCCTCCATGTTGTCCATATTTTTATTTCACCATTCTAAACCTGAATATTCAGAGAACTTAATCCTTATAAGAACTGTTTCTCTTAATTGTAATTTTTTTTCTTAATAGATTTTAGTAGGCTTTAGAATACAATGGTCAAAGTCTTTGTTTTGATAACTGTATTTCATAACACAAGAAGAGAAAGTATGTTAATCAAATGCTTGGCATTCTCTAAAGCAGTACATGCAACATTCTTTAGTTTTACATTAAAAAAATATCCATGCTGGTCTTATTACTTTGTTTTTCTCTTTTATTCTTTTCCTCTTTAAGGCTTCTTCAACTTTTCCATCTCCTTCAACATCTCTCTTCTGATTCTGTATTCCCCAGTCATGCACTTGCCCCCACAGTCACAGATATTGTTAAGGATGCACTCTTTTTTACTCTTTTCCTCACATCTCCTGAGCTATGGATATTATTCTTCATGTAGAGCAAAGCATTCTTGATCTCCTGCTACGTGCACAGAAGATCTCATAGTGGCTTGTCTTCCACAGATAGCAACCTCTCCTCATGCAAAAATGTGCAAATTTGTTTGCTCTCTTGCTTGTACATCAGTCCAAAGCAGCTCCTTTCCCTGACACTGGTGTGTGCAGAGCTCTAAACACCCTTCCTTTACATTTTTCAAAGCAGTCAGAGCAGAATTTTTATTCTTTACCCATAGTATTTCCTGAACATGGTGACAGTAATTTTTAATCCATATTTAGCACTGAGTTTGTGGGTTTTAAAGCAGGAGTAGCTGACAACTTTTACATTATTAATTGTTGCTTTTTTCTATTTCTAGGGAATTCAATAATTATAAATATTTAGATATATGAAAAACAGCAAGCAGATGGAACAAGCTGGTTTAACTAAAATTTCAAAAATTTTCCATTAGCCTGATTTCCCAGAACACCGGGGACTGATTACCACAATATAGTTCTCACATGCAGGTGCTTCAGTCCTTCAGAACAACCAGAATGTTTCACAGCCAAGATGCATTTTTCAGAACATTTATTCCCAATCTGCATTCAAAAAAATACCTGCTGCTATAAATCTAATTTCAGGGTATAAGAGGCTATCAACAGCTCAGAAATCAGACCCCTGGGGAAAAAAAACAATTGACTTAAACCTATTAATTAAATTACTAAAATATTTTAAATGCAGTTTAATTTCTACATTTTTCTAATCCTATTTATTTCTACTTTTTAGAATAAATGTTAATAAATAATGATCAACTAATAAATTATGTAGACTGAAAGAAATAAATAGAATTATAAAAAAATCTAAATGCGAATGTCTGACAGAAACACACATGCATAAAGGTAGCAACAATTATTACAAAGGTCATTGGACTTCCATGTTTATTGTTTAGTGTTTTTTAAGAAAACAATGATCTATGAATTCCATCCTTTTTATTACAGAGATATGTTCTTGGACATAGTCTATGACGCAGGTTGTAGATTAGAAAAAAACAAACAACATTTTCAGGAGATTTACTTTGAGGTTTTGTAGCCACTGTAAAGAGCAGACATAAATCAGTTGAGAATACGTTATAGCTACATACAAAAATCACAAGTTAGTAGTTTGTGTAATAATAAAGTGCACTGCAGAAAATGCCTTAGAAAGTATCTTGTTCCTATCAGCCTTAAAACACTAGTAGAAAATCTGCTCCCCACACACAAAGAAGCATGTCTATAGTCTGCAGCTGGAGAAAAAAATTGTCTAGTAAATGATGGGACATTTTCTAAAGGCACACAGAGAAACTTTTAGAAACAATTCTACCAACACAAAGCAAAGCTTTTTATAACTTACAGCTCTGAGAAAAGTGCTGTTTTTTTCACAGTACTATATATTTATCCTGACAAATGGAGAAATATTCAGCCTAAAGCAACTGGGAGAAAGGAGAAAAAGAAAATATCAGCCTTAACTTTTGAGTACTTTCCTTAGGATCCACTGCTTAATCTGAGCTTCTGAAGTTCAGTTGAAAGAACAGCAGTCCCTTGGAGAAGCACCTAATCTGTTCATGATAGATCTCATAGAATTAATGTTTTTTAACAACTTATCTCTTAAAACTTAATAGTAACATTTCAAAGTCAAGCAAGTGCATGCAATTTTACAAATTCAAGGACATTTGAAAGTAAATCTTCTAATTTTCCAGAGGAACAACTGAATGTATAACACCACAGGTTGAAGGGAAATTTCCAGTAAAGAAGGAATAATGAAAATGAGAGATGAGTGGTCAATGCCTAACTTTTACAGCTTGCATGCACTTTGCAAACTGTCCCTTGCAGCAATGAATGAGCTCTGGAAAAAAAGCAGGGTGGTTCCACCTTGCATGGGAAGACCCTTGCATGGGAAGACCCTGGCAGTGACCAGTGGGACCAGCTATGGGAGCTGAAGCTGAGGGAGTCAGAACATGTGTGTCCGCACCACCCAGTGTGTCCGCACCCCAGTGAAAAGAGTGGTGCAAGGCACGAGGCTGGGAGCAAGAAGGCAGAGGATGAGCGCCCAAACTGAAATCCATCTGCTGAGCAAAGTCAGGAGGGCCCCAGGGAGGGTCCTTGCACTCTTTTCCCCCCAGTCAAAGAGGCACAGGAAATCACAGCAGGTATTATTTCAAATGGGTTAGTAATTTTCCTGAAAAGAAATTCCAGGAATAGGTCCACAATAACTTTTTGGATTAATGGATACATAAATGGAAAGGTAGACAAAGTGGGAAAACAGGAGAAGAAATATTTGACATTTTATTTTCAAACCAATCTTAATTTGTTTTTATTGTTATTCAAACTAATTAATCTTTTCTATTCCAGAGATTTCCTCAGACAGAGAAATGAATGCTACATGAAAGAGGGCATAATCAATGCATTAGCTGAAGAGGAAGATTTGATCATGGAGTGAAGGTTAATTTCCTGCGTCAGAAGACCCAAATCCATGTCCACTCAAGAGATGTATTGCTCAAGAAGCTCCTTCCACTTTTCACTGTGTTACAACTTAACATATGTTCAATAGTAAAAATCAAGTTATTATGGGTGCATATGCAAAAGATTAAGATACATGTATTTCTCCCAAGCTGGCACCAATTCAATAAAGGATAAGGTAAATCCATTCTAAAAAAAACTGTCATTCACAAAAGTTTGTACACCAAATACTGTCCCTATGATTTCTGTATTATCTACTCCAGCATGACTGATAAGTAGAAATAATCTTTCCTGAAGCAACTATTATGAGATAGCAAAACATAAATATAATGTCTTCTATTTAAGACATTTTATTACCTAGCACTTGCATTTACTTGTCCTCTAGTATAGGGCATAAAAAGTGAAAGGTAACTACACAGAAATTTTAGAAGCAGGATACCTTGAAAGATGTCTGATTTCACTAACATGTCTGGATTGTACAAGCAGAATCAACATGACTGAGTAGATAGTCAAGATCTGTGAAATTAATCATGTAATTAATCATGTAGCTCAATCTGAGCTACAAAAGGAAACACCAAACTGAAAGCAGTCTTTAATGCTTGAATTTGAAGCATTGTAATCAAATGCTAAATGTAACAACCCCAAGTACTGGCATTATTAGTTTCTACAATAGTAATTAAAGCTACCTATTAGAGAACACTTAAAATTAGCCAGCAGTCCTAGTTTTGAAATAACCTACCATAATCTTTCATTCTTTGTTAATTTTTCTGTTCATTTCTGATTTGCAATGAGCATGAGCAGTAAATTAATCAATTTCCATGCCTTTATTTATTTTTTCAAGTCCCCTGCAAAAGTAGGAACAATAATTGTAAATCATGGTCATAGCAATAGCATTATTTAATGGGATGGATAGGTAGTCAGCAGAACCCAATAAAAGAAAAATGAGAAAGGTATAAAAGCCATTAAGAGTATTGCAAGAGGAAACTCCATTCAAGACGATGTTCATTCTTCCTGTGGAAATCTGTAAACTCTACTTCATTTCCAGCTTGAACAGGAAAGGAGTCCTTCAGCCAGCAGAGACTTAACTATTGTCTACCTAGTCATGCTGCTCACTACAGGTTTATACATTTATAGCTCCTTGCTTACAATAAAATCAATGAGTAATTGACTCAGAATTATCATTAACAGCAATCAACAGGAAAGATGTGTTGTGAATATTGTAACAAAACTCACCCCAGAGGCAAGGCACTGCTTCAAAGCTCGTTATACCTCTTCCTTTAAAGCACAACCTCAGACCGAGCAACTCTTCCAAACTAGGCATTTTTAAAGTTTCTCATCAAAGGAGACATAAGTGAGGTAAGAGTTCAATGGGATCATAACAATTAAAGCTTCTAATATCTTCCCAAGATGCTTGTCATCATGTGTGCTTCCACACTTGTTTTCATGGTCTGTTTTTTTTAGGACTTTTAGCATTCATGTAAGGAAATCTGGAGCTTAGTTTTCTAGCAGGTTTTCTTAACAGACTGGGACCTGCTGCTGACCTATTGAAGTAAAAGGTTTTGGCTTATTCCTTCTAAGGTCAGTGGAAGATACTTAAATGTCAAGAATTCATTTTCAAGACATTTCACTGAAGGACAAAAAGCTGATGCAGCATGTAGATTGAAGGATTCAATCAATGCAGCTTCAATTTGAAATTCTGACAGTTTTTACCCCCAAAAGTATTTATTCTGTTTCTGTGAACATGAAGAACCATTCCCCTGAAATAAATTACAGCTGTTCCTGGAATAGAATAGAATAGAATAGAATAGAATAGAATAGAATAGAATAGAATAGAATAGAAAAGAATCATTCATCTGGAAGGGACCAACTAGAATAATCGAGTCCGACTACCTGGCCATTTCTGGGCCGACCAAAATTTAAAACAAGTTATCAAGAGCATTATCCAAATGCATGTTAAACACTGCCAGGCTTGGGCCATCAAACATCTCTCTAAGAACTGTGTTACAATTTTTGACCACCTACTCCATAAAGAAATGTCCAGTCAAAATCTTCCCTGGCGCAACTTTGAAATATTTCCACTTATTCTATCACTGGATACAAGGGAGGACACACAGTGAAACATCAGCAAGTGACCTCATTAAGATGAAAAACAGCTCCCATTTCAAATAATAATTAAAATCAAACTAACAATCCTGCTTCACTAGGCAAGGAAAGTAATAAAAATATTGAAATAATGTCCTTATTACAATTTTTAAATATATTTTCCCCACTCAAAAAAAAATTTAGTGTCTTGATTAAACTAGCTGTGCAACCAGTATAATTTTTTAAATTGTACAGTTGAACTGATGACTTGTGCCAGGTCAATACCAATTCTTTATTGTGCAATTAATCTAAGTTGACTTATCCACCACATTAGTAAGGATCTTGATTTCTAATGTATAGCTTTATTTCTGTGAATTTAGATCTTTCCGTGACTGAAAGACTGCAGAGGTATAGCAAAAATCTCACATCTCTGCCCCAGAAGAACATTGAAATCTGTAGTTGTCGTAGAATTTTGAAATCTGAGTTTAAAAAATATTAATGTATTTCAGGAAAAAAATTAAACTGTGGGGAAAAAAAAGATAGCTGTACAATTCACTCTGTTGCCCAGGTGTCTATGCTCTGGTACACCACCAGAAGGAGACATACCTCCCTAAAAAAGTTCTCTGGCCTATAAGTTTTTCATACCTGGAAGTTTTACAGAAACTCCTCCTATATTTCACTATATCCACTTCAGCAGTTTTACATTATTACTTCTCCCATACTTCACCATATTCAATTAAAAGATTATATTCAGATTTGCATTTTGCCTCCTGTACTTAAGCCTTCTATAGGCTTAAGTGAGGGCATTAACTTCCTGGGTTATATGATTCTTTGCAGGGGCAGGGTTTGACTACTGCTGCTATTAGGTTAAGTAAAACGGCAATCCATCAACATTCCTTTAGAAACGGGTAACTGGATACGTGATTGATGCTTAAATCTGAAAGAAAATGGTATTCTTAAAGCACTAAATTATTTGAAAATGAACTAAAGCTTTCTGACACTAAGGTTTTATCTTCATTTCCAGAATCACAGAAAACAGTACCAAACTGAGATATTGCTGGGAATAGTCAAATCACTGAGCTGTACTAATGGGAAACAGTATTCTAAGTGGAGAAAAAACATACTAAGAGTCTGCTCTGAGACTCCCTTTCTCTAGATCTGCTTGTCTTTAATTTCACTTTCTATCACACTCTAAGGAAAAATTAATGAACAGGTGAAAGCAGAAATTCTTTTAATGCATCAGATTCAGGCCTAAAAACTACACATATTAATAAAGCTATTATTAGATCAGAGTCTGATATTTTGGATACATTTATTTTTATGTTAGACTATATGCAGAGTCATATGAACGCAGATATTGCCTACAGCATATATAAGGAAAATAGTTACTTACAGCTATCTATATTTATTGTGAACTTTCAGGTTTGAATGCATGTATCTTTTTTCATGTTTAGAAAATTTTCTTATTTTGTCTTTTAGAGATGCTAAATAAAAAGCTTGTACAAAAAATGCAGGTCTATATTCCATTAGAAATTTCTTGACAGACTTCCACTGATTTTTAAAAACCAATATTCCAAAGACATCCAGTACCTAATATGGTGTCTTTATCTGCAGGAATCAAGAAATCTCAGACACAACCTATCATTATCAGAACAAAACCCTGAAAGAAGACAAGAACAGAAAAGTGAGCGTCTGGGACTATCATACGCTGCTGTGGAATTATTACAATCCACCTGTGGATTATTACAAGACCTGGGATATGACCAGTTTTGTCACTGTCATGTACTGACATGCCCTATATTGTGTACAGGAAAAAGAATTTCAGAAAAACTGGGTATCATATCTTCACTGCTGAAAGATCTTTTCACCAGTTACAAAATGGTGTTTATCCATGGCACCTGGGGCCATTAATCATCTTTATGTAGCTAAGGAAGTGCTCCAGGATTTAAAAGAAACATTTTTAATATTTACTGTAGCTATTGGAAGTCACCAAACAGCTACATAAATGAATGGAAATTAAAGGGAAGGAATAGTTCATGAGAGACATTAGCAGTAGATACTGATAAAAATTTTTGCATAAGAATTTTATTTCACTGTCGGTAGAAAGGATTCTTTCTTATTCCTTCAGTTTAGAACTATTTTCCTTGAAGAATGAATACCAGTAGTTTGTGTTAGTACACCATCTTGTGGATAACTCGTCTAATTGGGTGTTGCTGCAACAGACAGCAGAGGGTCCAAGTGCTGAAAGAAACAGGATTACTTCTCATTAATCTAGTGCTTATAGTCACAGCAAATCTCCCTTTTATATGCATCATGACTCCTTTCCAAATCTGCTTGTGAAGAGCTAAATCATTGTATGTGAAAGAAGATGTACCTACATGAAGAAGGATTAATTATTCTTAAATACTTTTCTTAATTCACACTTAAAACTGGAAGAAATCAAAGGTATTAAGTTCTTTAGTATGCTATACAATATATATAATAACTCCAGAAATAGAAAACTAATTACCTAATCCACTATAAATACACCTTCATGGTCCCTTTTGGATGCCTTTGGCCCCTTGGACTTGTCTTGTGTTCATTGGAAAGTAAATGCTAGCTTTGAAAGCACCTTTTGGTCTTCAGTACCAAAAATGTCATTGTCCTTCTTCATAACTCAGTCATTAAATCCAAATGTCTTCCATGATCTATGGCACTTCAAAGGCATTATCCATAATGCTATCTATTTCAGACAACTGGGAAATAAACAAGTATAGGCTAAGCAGAAGGTTTGGGAAAGTTTCAGGATTTTCATATTCTTCATTGTTATACATCTATAGTCAATGATTCTATCCTTTGCCATTTAAAGTTACAGGCATTTGAAAATTATCTAATTTGATTTTATTTTATTTGAATTACAGGTTGATTTCCCAGGCAGTAACCATCCAGAAATATTGCAGAGAATATGAGATATCTTAACTCACATGTGCCAAAATGGAGGTCTTGAGCTATTTCAATCCTGTATTGGATTAGTGCATCAAGATATGGGAATTTTCTTTCTACATGACAAATTTTCACAATGAAGACAGTGAATCAGTGGAACAGACTGCTTTGAGAGCCTGTATAGTCAACATAAAGTTAGAATAGTGCAAAATCAATTTGAAATTCTGTAAAGGTTAGTATCAGCAATATAGATGTTTGGAACAACTACAAAGTCAAGAACAGTGCAGAGTATAGCTTATTGAACTTAATTTCTGTATAAACTGCCTTTTTTGCTCCCTTCACTCTACAGGGAAACACAAAGAACTTGAAAAAGTATTTCACTGTCCCAATGCTGTAATTACCTGCCATGAGCAAAATATACACACTGCTTGAACAGGCCCATGTAGCCTCACTGTTAGAGCTCTGAAAGCAATTTACATGAAATATTAGAAATTACAAAGGAAATAAGATCAATTGATCCATTTCCCACCCATTAAAATTTGTGCAGAGGAAAAACCTTCTAAACAAATATTCTTCCAAAATGTGCTTCCAACAGCCCTATAGTTTATGTTTTTTAGAGAGTAGCTCTCTTGGAACCTTTCCCTTGCATTCTCTGCTGTTACTTCTGGCTAAAACAAAGATCGATCAAAACTGTAAACCAGAAGGCATAAAAAAAATCTTAAACAAAGAAGAATCAATACTTAAAACTTCTATGTCCATAGATTTTTGTTACTTGCTGCATTTCATGTTCTACAAATACTGACAAATCAACGGATATTTATTATGTAATAAAATAACTGGATATTTGGTGATACAAGTGAATTGAGTCCAGTGTGCTCTGCTGTATTCGGTAGTATTACAAAACAGTCTAGTAGTTGATTTTTTTTTTCCTTTCTTTCCCCTACAGGTTTATTATTTAGGCCTGGATAATTTTTAGAAGCCATATTGTTTGATATGATATTTTCATGCAGTTTGATCAGATCTTTAATGAATATGCTTAAAACACCAACAAAGAGGTAACACTGGGATATTTTATCTGTTGATGATGTCACACTGGGCAAGGGATCAATCAGTACAATCAGTTGGATTGTTTTGGAAACCAGGACAAACAAGTAAATAGATGTATTATTATAGAGCAGAATGCACAATAATTGCAGTTCTTTCAAACAGGGATTAGAACCTGAGTGCACTGAAGTAAAAGCTATTCTGAAGTAAATAGTGGTTCTACAGTGTTATTTAGTGCAGTTTAAATTACCAGAAGTAGAGAGAAATGGCAGAAAACACAGAAAAGTGACTAGAGCCAATTAAATGGAGTACATCTCCTTTATGATAATTTTTCATTCTGTGCTCTGCCACATACTTACTCAACAGACCTTAACATAAAAAGAGGGTTGCTTCACAAAGTTACCTCAAACCTTGCTGGCATTTTAATTTACCTCATTTCACAGTTAGAAGAAATTAAACTTGGGATGAAGTGTAAAAAGTCATGCTTCTGGAAAGACAGCAAAACACGTACAGCTGCTTCAGTTGGTTGGCCAAACAGAAATGCAGACAAAACATTCAGATAAACACGTAATGAGAGTTTTTTCCAGAGGGAAAAAATATGTAAAATTTTATTTGATAAAGCTCTTTCTATTTTCATTCCAGAATGAAATGTTTTTTCCTGTTTCACTTTACCTCTGTAATGGAAGAAAGAAGTGTAGCCACTGATTAGCTTGTTATTACTGTTTCTAAAACTAGATCTCAAAATAAGAGTTAAAGTGGTTCACTTCAAAAATTTTCAAAGGGCATTACAAAAATGACAATCATGCTTCTGTTTTGACTTTTCTGTAAACAGTTTAATCCTTTCCCTCTATGCACACTCATAAGTGGACTTGTAGCATTTTCTGGTTTTGATTTTCCCAAGTGTTCCATTGCAAAATCATCATAATTCCATTGCTGACAACTTTGCAGTTTGTGAACGCTTTTTGTTTGCATTGGCTCTTTCTGGGGCTGTCAAAGACTGTCCCAAATAGTCCTCCTTGGAGAAGAAGGGATCACTTTGCCCATTCTTATCTATTTCCTGACTCTGTCTCCTAATGATGAATGGACTGTGCTGTGTTGAGCAGCTGGGCATGATCAGTCCTTTTCATGAATGCATCTGCAACAAGGAAAGAAGACAGAGTCAGATGGGAAGTGTCAACAAGCTGGGTGGCAGCTGACACATGAAAGTGCACTGACCCGTGATATTGTCCAGAGTCTGAAGGGAAAACAGGACTCTTACTCCTCACTGTTCCTCTAATATCCGGATACATTTGTGGAATCACTGGCAAAATACAC
The DNA here is from genome assembly GCF_000277835.1 of Geospiza fortis. Lineage (NCBI taxonomy): Eukaryota > Metazoa > Chordata > Aves > Passeriformes > Thraupidae > Geospiza > Geospiza fortis. The sequence goes on along the minus strand of NW_005054404.1, from coordinate 2,172,062 downwards.
TGAAGGTGTCTTTACAGCTGCTCCACATTCAAATGGTGAAGTACAGTGATGATCAGTTAATTTTTTTAACCCAAGGGATGGAGTCCATTCCCATTCTTCCACCAAATAACACTAATGTCAATGTGACTGTGTCACAAAATTTCTTTCTCCTTCTTTAATAATAAATTAGCAATCACAAATCAAGTGTTCAAGAACAAAGTATTTATCTGCAAAAGTTGTTTGACCTTATTGTGACTTCATACTGAGAATTAATGTTTGGTAGTGCTTCTAGAATAAATTGTGCTATGGAGTGAAGATGATATAAAAACTAGATTTTATTGATTTCATTTTCACATAAACTTAAAAGACTTTTAATGAACTAGCTAAGTAGGAAATTATTAAGGCTGCCAATACTGTTCTGGAGGATTGGAAATGTCTCCTTCAATTTCCTGCGTATTGTTGTACAAATTACCTCAAAAAAAAAAGTTATCAGATATGATCTTTCTTTTGGCATGCGAATTACTTATTCTGATCTAAGAGTGGATGAACAGGTCACAGCTGCAACTGAAAATTGTAGTAGCTGCTTTTAAAAAATCTAAATCAAGTCTAGTCATTTAAAATGGGGCATGGGGAAGGACTATGCAGTTTCTGACTTTCATGTGTGATGATGACAAAGCTGTAAATCATGTGCTTCTGAGATGGGAATAAACATTCAGATTTCTGAGGTGTTGAATCATGTAATTGACATTTGTGAACTAGATATTATAGTCATAATCAATATAGAAAAGCCTCAGAAAATTAATTATTCTTCTTTCTGATACTTGCTGAACAATGAAGATAAAGTGCAATATTAAAAATTTGCTTTTTATGTGAGCACCATCTGTCCTGTGTTTTGAGTGACCCAAAAACTGTGAAAGATAATAGTATGGTAACAATAGAATCAAGTCTCTCTCAAGACAAATGGACAGCAGGAGAGAGTTGCTACTGTGCTTTAACTTTGTCATTTCTTAGCTTCTGACATTGTGACAGCAAATTGAATGTTTAATTTGCTGAAGGGAAAAAGTCATTAGACAAAGCAGTTATAAGACAATACAGTGACGTCTCAAGAACAATTAATCTCAATAAGCAAGAAATTGGGTAAAGGAGGTGAGAGTTCACCTGTGTGGGTGAACAGTCACTTCTGTCAAAACCCAAAGACATACAGAAGGTGGAATCACAGACAAGTCACTTGGAATGAATATTGGGATGCTGTCAGATTATGAAGAAATGAGATGAGGAAAGATAAGGTCCATCTGGGATTAAATTTGGCCAAGGATGTCAAGGACAGCAAGAAGGGCTTCTTCAAATGCATCAATAACAAAAGGAAAACTAAGGGAAATGTGGGCCCATTACTAAATGGAGCAGCAACCCTGGTGACAGAGGATGCAGAGAAGGCAGAGGTAATGAATAGCACTGATTGCCACTGACGAGGACAGCCCTCAGGAATCTCTCAGCAGACCAAGGAGGAATGGCTGATCTCCCAGAATGCTGGGAAGTCATTCAGAAGGATCTCAACTGGGCATTTAGTAGTGGGCCCATATCCTATTCATAGCAAGATAGCATGGGTAATGCCTTTGCTGAAAAATTTTATATTAAAAAGTTAGTATACATATTAATATAGCCAGGAAAACAGAGAAGTTTCTTCCTTATGTGAATATGTGCAGACCAATTACAATCTAGAAAATACAGGAGGAAAACCTTTTAAATACCCACTGAATGGATCCACTGAATGGATCTCATCCACTCAGTGACTGCAGTTATAATTTCTTCCAGAATGCTTCTAAAACTACATAGTTAATAAAAACTGATAAATAATTTCTGATTCAGGAAAACAATGAATAATGCATTACACTACCCTTTAAAGGTGAGAATTTCTGTGCCTTTACAGAAAAATCTAATTCCAAACTTTTTACAGAAAATCCTATATAATCAATTTTTTTTAATTCTTTCAGAAATATGTAGTCCCAAAACCTTCTTTCCCCCGCCCCCGCTTCCCATAATACAGCAAACTGAATCTTTGATATTTCCTTTTGGCTTCTCTCTATCCACAGTACTCAACAGCTACAGCTATGGTTTCCACGAAGAAGGCACGAGAGGTAAAAATTTATAGCATACTTCTCTTTTCTGGAAATTTTCCTGCAAAATGGAAGAGTAGGCTTTCAACAGCCTACTTTAGCAAGGGCTCTGCTAGTCTCCAGTTGTGCTCAACAACAGTCTGAGAGCCTTCGTCCTATTGCACACACAGAAGTGAACCTGGCACTGCCACTTCATTCACCTATCTTAAAACTGCGCCTCTCTACCTCCTTGTATCTTATTCATTGTCGGAAGAAAAGAGGAATGTGGTAATGAATAGAATCGCCACTTTATTTTATGCACCACAATACTGTAGTCTGCTTTTCTAGTGCCCTCATCTTAAGGGTCTTTTAAATCCATATCACTGGGCTCAAGTGGCATGGAGAGACATGAGTGAGATCTTTCCAACCAGATTAATCAATAAAGACTCAATGTTTGTAGAGTATCACTGAAATGATGAAAGTATTTTTTTTTATTTCCTTGAGAATAAGAATAATTTTAATAATGTTCTGGGAATCAGCTTCTTACACAAGTCAACAAGGTTACAATAGTCACTGTCACCAAATTCTGACAAGAGAAATAAGAGAGGTTCTGATACAAAGAAGATCTTTTGAGCTTGGAGAAGAGATCAGTGTCGCATGAGAAAATTTAGTGAAGTCTCTTGCATGTGGGTATGGAAAAGTAGCGAATAGAGACAATACAATGTGGACCTTTGATATTTTCTTAGTCATCTGCCAACACATATATATCCTAAGTGATTCACTGTAAATTGATTCACCATATCCTAATGGATTCCTTTTACAGATATATGTCATATAAATACCATGCAAAATGTCTCAAATAAGAGTCCTCCAAAACAACCGCACCAAAACACAAACCAGTATTTTTTCAGGGTCTTAAAAACTATATCCTGAAAACATTCTGCAGTATTTTATTGTTCAGTCTGGTTCTGGTTTACTGCAGTGATTAATATTTCAACAAGTGATTCATGTTTAATATTTTTTTGTATCCCAAATGGCTTCTGTATAATCCAAAGGTTTCAAATAAAATAATTTTATATTATATCTAAATGCAATTACCTCAGAAAGGAAAAGAAATGCTTTGCATTTGTAGAAGCAAACTTGCTCTTCTGTTATCTAGTGATTTAGAGAACTTGATCTGCATAACCAATTTCTGGCTATTTTTTTTTCATTTACAGAGTACTCATCAATGCTGTGCACAAAAGAAAAAAATCAGAATGCAGTGATTTGCATAATCCATGCCAGTACACACCAGTCTTCCCATTATCATTGGTTATTTTATGTATGTGTTTGAAATCGGCGCACTAAGAAAAGCTCCAGAAGACAGAAAACATATTCATATACCACTTTTCCATGTTGAACCAGAGGTTTTCTTGTTCTGAGTTTTCATGCGTTTCATTGGGTTTTAGCATGAAAATTTTGTTGATTCTACGTAACAAAAGAGCAAAACTGATAAATAAAACTTTTGTAAACAAATAGTAACATGAAACAAGAAAAGTGATTACTTAAAACTCAGTAAATAGCAGCAATATGGGCCCTTCTAACTGGTCAAACATTTTTCTTCATCCACTGGAGCCCCTCAAAACACTGACCAGAAAGGTTTCCTGAAAACATTCTGGAAAAAATCTGCTAATCAAATAGTTCTACTTCTTGGTAGGTACATACATGTTTTAAAAAATGCTATTAAACACATGCTGCCTGTCACAATTAAAAACCGCATATCCAAAAGTGGAATGAAAAAACAAAATTAGGTGACCGGGAAAATGTGTTAAAGTTACTTAAAAAAAATAATGAACAATACTGCGCACTTTAACAAAGATGATCAATGACAAAGAAACAGAGAAAAAAATCCACCATGAATATTTTGTATCTATTGTAGATATAATAGGAAATGTAGCTATGCTGGTAGAAGACCTTAGCATGGACAAAATGCAAAAGCCTCCACAGAGAAATAATTTAATGTAGAAGAATAAACAAGAATTGCAATTTACAGTGTGAACTCTGAGTTACAATGCCTTTGTAAAGATTTTATTCAGAAAAATAAAAATAATAAACAGGAAGCATGATGTATCACATTTATATGATGTATTGACAAGAGGTAACAAAGGTTTTGATGCCAGCATGATATGTACACGGCAGGACTGTTTGAAACATGTAGCATGTAGTCTGATAGTCTAGACTAGGCTTGCTTGTGCACAGCTATCCACCTGGTCTTCCTTGCAGGCTGCCTGCCTGGCCAAGTGTGAGCCCTGCCTCAGGGTAGTGAACCCCATCCTGATCTGTGCCCACCTTCCTTGGCTTTGTGAGTCCTCTGCCCTGGTGGCTGCTGTCTGTCACACCCAAATCCAGCTCTTTTGCTGGTTCTGGACTAATTCAGTATGAGATTGACAATGCCTATGAATTTATTGGTAAAAAAAACCATATTGTCTACTTGATGCTATGTATAGAGCATATGCTCATGCACTGAAATACTAATGTCTTCCTTTATAAAGTATGCACATTGCTTACATCTCTCATAATTATGGTAATATTTCACCTTTCTAATACTTTGCTTGGTGAATAAAATAAGAAAAAGGAAAGGGAGCCCAAAAGTTAGTAAGAATTATGGATCCTTTTTTCATTCATTATATGAAGTGAATGGCCACAGAGGAAAAGAATCAATAAATAAAGACTGTTGGTAGAAAGGAGAGCATCTGAAAGAAGTCAACAGCTCAAATCTGAAAATGGAGTTCATACAGAATGGCAGACCTTTTGTCTCTCATCCCTTATCAGAGAGGCACGGATCAAAAACTGAATCATATATGTAATGCAAAATAGATTATATTGCAGAGAAGAGAGAAAGATGGAGCTAGTCGAACTGATAGAGACTACACTGATTGCTCAGACATCTGAAGAAATAAAGATATTTAATTAATAACTTTATCTCCCTTCTTGATTACAGAATCTACAAAGTTGATGATGATCACAGTAACTAAAAATTTATGAAGAAGTGCCTGAAAAATGGCTGATCTAAAAGATTACAGAGTCTTTTTTAGAAATCAGACAATGACAAAGAACATTGATATATGCTCCTCTTCGGCAGAGCAAAGAGGAGCAAACCCAGATCTAAAAAGTACCTAGATGCCCAGAATGGCACCTAAATACCAGACTTAGATACTGGAAATTAGGTACAAAAATTCCCAACGTCAACTGCCTAATCTTTTAATTACAACCTACAGACAGGTGAAGGCTGATTAAAGAGTGGCAAGATCCCAAGACAGAATAGCTAGGAAGGCTGTGGATTTAAATGTACGTTGTGTTTCAGACCAGCACAACAGTTTTTTTCCCCAAGCAAAGGCAGAGGCACCTTATAACATGGCATTGATACAGATGCTGATATTATATGCTTTAAAGGAACATGGCTGCTATAGGAGGTGATTGCCTCAGGATTAATCTTGTTCAGCTCTCAGAAAAAACAGTTTAATGAGAAAGTTCAGGGCCTGTGATGCTGTTTTGCAAAAGTCATCCAACAGAGAAATTTAAGACTAATGTTTCTCTTACGTCATCGGCTGACTCTCAGGGCGCAATTTGCTCAGCAGGTTACAGGGCTCCAGACCTCCCTTGATTTGCAGCTGCAGATAGTACAGGCAGAGCAGGCACACAATGCTGGGCCATTCCACTTGAGAGGCCCCACACCAAACTGTTCAGTGTTGAAATGCATGTTCTACCTGCTTATGTATTCTTACTCCTGTTCCATTTCCATGCTTCTACTTAAATAAAAAATGATGGGTTTTGTGGGGGGAGGGGGTTTGTTTTATTTTTTATTGATGGGGGTTGCTACTCATCTTTGTATCCTTTCACTTCCATGACCTGACCTAAAGTCAAGTCCAATCTAATTTACTACCTTAAAGAGATTGAAATCAGTTTTAAGGTCATATTACCTATAAGTAACAGATAGAGCACTTAACATCAGTATGGAATATCAGATTGCAAATGGCTATGCCAGACAGAAATATCAAACCTAACCTGTAGGAATACACAAAGACAAAACACTGGGTTTTACAAGTTTCTCTATGCTGATTTTTTTCTCTATGCTGATTCCTAAAAGACAGTGACTTCCCCACCACCATGGTCACTTCTTAATAAGAAGTAGAAAAGTCTCTTCCCACCATATTTAAAACACCTGTGGAAAAACTGTTAGATAAATCAAAATTATGCTGCAAGGTATAATTTTCCATTAATGGAAAAGTGTTTGAAAAGTTCAAATTTAGTCACCAGGAAACATTTCTAAATATGTTTAAGTAACTGGAAGTGCTGCCAACACTGGATTAGCACTGTACCACATACAATTCCTCGTGCCATACACCAGAGAATATATGGAGTGATGGGAATAAGTTAAAATTTAACCTTTCATTTTTGACTGTCATTTTTCAGAACCCCTCCTATGCTAATACAGAACTCAAACGGAAGCCTTTTACCTTGGGGAAGCCAGATGCTATTTTCTGTACAATGAAAAGAGGGAAAGTTTGGATCTTCTTCTTGGTCATTAGTCTGCAGATGATTCATATTCAAATGAATATTGGTTTAGAGCTTTTTAATTGCAATTAATGAGATAAATAGTTACATTTTCTGGAAAACTTCAGGAAATCCTCTTATCATCGTCCACTTGAAAGAAACTAGAAAGAAACATAACCCTATTCTCACCCTGGACAAAAAGTGTTTTAATACTAATCAGTGCTCATTTGTGGTATGACTTTCTAATGTACATCTTATTAATGCAACAAAAATCTTCAACCTCACCAACATAAGAATAGGCATCAGAGGTTTTTCACACCTTAGTGTTCCCCCACCAACCAGATGACTGCTTCTACAGACATGATTTAAAATTCCATCAGCTTACAGTGGGTACATTACTGAAACAAAACACCCCTAATTTACCTTAAACAGTTTGGTTTTGAGGTTCGTCTTACAGAAAAACTAAGACACTGGAAATTCTTACTCTGGGACAGACATAGACTCAGTAGTAGTAATGAAAGATTTTTTACTCTATCGCTCTTCTAGATTTTAGAAATATGTGAAACAACATTATTCGTTATTCTCATAATCCAAAATAAAAGGATTAACATGTCTCTGTTCAAAACCAGCATGAGTTGGAACTGGTACAGTGTTCCTTAAATAAAAGAATAAAAGAATGTTATGCACCAATTTGCAAGTCTCATATTAATCTTTTTCCAGCACTTGAAATGTTTAAAATTAAGAGCAGAAAGTATGACAGATAAAAAAGAAAGGTATGCTACAAACACACTGGGATTCCTTTTATTCTCATTTGTACATATATGAAGAACAAGGGCAAAATGAGGGGAATTAACTTGTATAAAAGTGGCAGAGGACAGGAGTTCAGCACATATGAATTTAAGGTAATCTGATTCTTGGTGTACCACTGCACCACAGCAGAGGAGCACAAAAAGTTGTCTTTGACTGCTCTAGCACCTAAGCTGGAGGAAGATGGAACATCCCCACCAACTCTGTGGATGCTGGGCCATTCCAGGCAGAGCATGTACACAGGTGGGAAAAGAGGTTGCAGCACACACATAACACAAGCCTTCATTCGGGCTTTTCATTTGATTTTAGGAAGTTTATGTTTCGTTTATTGAGAAAGCTGCTCTGTACACACTGATGAAGCCTAGTCATTTATGTGAATGGAAACAAGCCAATTCAGAGCCGAGGGCACTGGACAAATAAATTCTTTTCCAGCTCCTATCATTGCATGTGTCAGAGGGAATTGTTACTGTGTAAACTGTCAGCTCAGATGCCCCTCGGTATTGTCCCTACAAATGTGAGTAGAATACTTCATGATCAACTCTGTGCAACTACAGGAAAGCTGCTAAAGATCAAGGACATTCAAAAACAGCGGTGACATTTATCGGAAGTTTTACATTTTATTAAAGAAGACAGAAATTGAGCTCGATAGGCAACCAGAAGCACTAGATGCTAAATTATTCTGTATAATTCTGTGGTCCAGAAACACAAATTAGCTGATGCTCAAGGCAGTGAACTCTTGAAGTTTAAATGTGGAAGGTTCTACCTATTCCTATTACCAAGAATTGAAGTATTTGACAATATTTCTCTCAAACATTCCATATACATCCATTCAATGACACCCAGCAGGACACAGGTACTAAGTATTCAACTGCAACTTCTTCTGAAATATTCCATAACACAGATTTTCATAATTCTGACATTCAATTTGAAAGAATTAAAAATATATGGTGATGAATAGGGCAGTGCACCTCAGATTTAAGATAACCCCTGTTTTGAATGTGCTTTGTGGAGTTATAATTAGGACAAGACCCATCAAAATGTTGCAAATATTGTAGTGACAGAGCAACGGGGCACAACATGCTCATACATCCCTTCTATCAGTACTAGTGTACTAGCAATACTTCTTGCACATAATAATTATCTCGGGTGAAGGAAGCAATTAAAATATAAAGTCATTTTTTAAAAACCTAACATGTAATTATGAACTTAAATTTTTAATGAATGATGACGTCCATATTCCTCCACAAAATATTGTCAGTGCTAAGAAGAAAAGATCATGTTTGCCTATTTTAAACATAACAGTACCATGATGGTATTCTGCATTTAAGCCCACACTTTGTCCATTTATCTTGTCTAAAATTATAAACTGAAGTTTTATGAATAATATTTGGCTTATCTTCTGAGGCTTTAGTTCTTTAAACCACTTCTATATTGTAATATGAATTTCAATTTATTTAATTTCATCTCACTTAAGTGCTTCTAATTTTCAGAAGGTCTATTTTTCTTCAAATTTTTGGTCTAATTTCAAGTAAATCAATATCCAATTCAAGATAGAACAGGAGTTACAGAAATAACAGAAAAACTAGTTGTATCTATATGTTATACTACCGAGCTCGTGCTACAGTTATTGTGATTCTTCACAATAGGGATTACCTATTTGTTATTCAAAAAACCCCTACAGGTTAATCTGGAAAGTATATTTATAATCATTGAGCCATAATTTTGAAAAAGGTCAGAGAGTATTAGTACACTACATTTTAAAGCAAAGAAATCATCCATTTCCATTTTACATGATCTATTCCCCTAAAGCATAAGGTCACAAAAATGTACTCCATTAGCATTTCTCTTTCTACTTTTTAAATGATTAATATCTTTGCTTTAAGAGTTTATAATATCAAGATATTAATCTCGAAGGATTGCTTTTATGGTCTAATATTGATTAAAAGTATAACTTTTAAGCTTTTAAGTGCAAATCTACAAAAAATTACCAAGCCCATTTTCTTTTCAAAATTGAGACATGAGCATAACTAACTATATTTGCAGTTTTCAGATCAAGTGTTTAGAAACTTCAGTTCCCAAGACTTACATGTCAATTTATTTTTTTATATTGAAGTCAAAAGCAAATTTACAGTTGACCTCAGGGAAGTTCTGAAATATATCATAGGTAAATTTTAAAAAACACTCAAGCCCTACAAATAATAATACAGAAATGTTTCTATGCTTTTGCTAAGTACTCTGAAATACAGTAGTAAGTATATCTTTCAAAAGATACTAAAACTTTATTTTAATAAACAATTCTGGAATCTGTTTATTAAAAATATTCTCATAACTGAAGTTAATAAGGTTTTGATAGTTTTGAAAACTGCATTTTTCCCCTCTGTAATTCTTAAACTTTCCTTATATCTGTCAAAAAGCACCTGGACAAAAAATCATTTAAAGTAATATATTCAGATAATCATTTTGCTTTACATTTTTGTTATCCTAAATCAAAAATGGGAAAACTATTTTAAGCTGAAGTATTGCAATAAGAAAGGCACCTGATTATTAAAAGATACCTTCTGCAGAGGGTAGAAAACAATAAATAGTGATTATATTTTCTCCTTTTTCTAGATATTAATTGGCTCATCTTTTATTTTGCTGTAAGATATCTCACTGTTATTGTTCCTTGCTTATGAATAATAATAAGCAGGAGGTTATTGATCACAGAAAAAGGAGAAAAAAAATTGTCCTAGACCAGATTATATACAGTTCTGTGTCTACAGCAGGAAGACTTATTTTGGCAGGATTCTGGTTATAGTGAAATTAATGGCAAAAAATACAGCTACTTCAGAGGCACCAAGTCTTTGAATAAAGTGGCATCAAACCTTTACAGTGTTTCTCAGGTTACACAAGAGAAATCATTTTAAAATAATTCATACTTAATGAAAGACTGCTGACAATTCATTTAGGCATAAATGTTTTTTGAAAAAATACTGATGTTACTTGAAGTAATGCTACAGAAAAGTAATGTCCCTACTAGCCATTTCCTGACCAAGAAATCATTGTAACTGTGACATATTTACCATCAGCAAATGATTATTCATTTATTTTCCCACATGCATGAAATTACTTGAAGTTTCACTATTACACTAGTCCTCATTTTTACCACTCTTCTCTGCCATTGTGCATATGTTCTATAATACTGTTCTTGAAAACCTGACATTAGAAAACAATATCTTCAAGGTCTTCACACAACGATTTTAATAGTGCATACAGTTTGGAAATATGCTATTATCTTTGTCGCAGATCATTTGTAATGCCTGGATTTTCTCAAGTATATTTATAATGATCTCAAAATAAATTAGTATGGTAACCGGCTGGCCACACCCTTGTGAATTTACCATTTCTTATTCGTGTAACACATGCCACAAATGACACCTTTGACATGAATGACACAAGACATACAGGAGCTTAATATCCAGCTTTAGATGTCACTTGAGGTGTGGGAATAGCTAACAGTTCACCGCAGACAAGAAAATTTACAAGGATTTACTATCTTCTTACCTAAGAATAGGAAATTAAGCATGGTGCAGAATGCCCAAACAGAATGTACTTCACACTGCTAGAATGTGGTTACAACTGAGAATTCCTGAAAGGTGCTCAATCCCACAGCAAAACTCAGATCAGCAAATAGCTTTTATATTCGGTACTGAGTGTTCATGTTCATTAGCTCATTAATTTGTAAACTGAACTTTGATTCTACCACCTTTGCTGCCAACATTTGAGCTGTTTGAGATGATTTTTGGCTTAATTAATTCCTGCTTCTCTGAAATTGTTTGTATACAACTTGACAGTCGGATTTGAGAGTGATTTGTTGGGTAGAAATGCCATGGCCATCGGACTGCATAAGCCCCAGTGGGAGCATTAGACATAGCTTGGCTATTTCAAAGGATGGCACGTACGTGCAAAAATGTTTACGAGAGTCAAGCTATAATACATTCCTACTTCTGGTAGGTCACTCAAGTCAAACACTTCTCTCACTGCTTCTGCAACACAAAGCAATGTGCTGAAAGCTGTACTCAACTTTCCATGACACAAAAAGCTAGAATAAACATCATGAAATTAGTATTGGGCAGGATAAATGTCTGGAGAAAGGGTAGTAAAGTTTAACGTAAAGAAGATTCCAAGATTCTGAGCTGAGAAAAGAAATGGCAACTACACTGAAAGAAAAAGAAATCTGCAGTTAAGAGTAGATCAGCAAATACTTGTTGATAATATAAAAGCTCTCCAGCTAGTCACTGTAGTAACTTGCTACACACATATTAACCTGTCTGAAGTACGTTATTTAAAACCTCATCTGCAATTCTTACTTGAGAAAAACATCTTAGTTTCTTCCTTTTCTACTATTTATACATTGTTCTTCTAAAAAAGTCGGTACTTGAGATGACAAAGCAGACTCAAGGCCAGGTATTGCGCTGGAGAGGTAACTCAGCCATAGGGACTGACAGTGTCCAGATCCAGCAGACCAACTGAAGAAAATGTGATCAGCTGAAAATTGCGAGTCTAAACCTGAACTTCTAACTCAATATATCATTTGACATCCATTTTCATTGCTAAAACCTACTCCGGTGTTACACATGTTTATTCTGGGTCTACTTCTACTCCTCACAATCATCTCATTTCTGCTTCTGAACGTGATCTGATTTTGACTAATTTTTGAGCAGCACAACTTCACTAGCTTCGGGGAAACTGAACCTCATTTACAAATGGTGAAGCTACATTAGAGTTAAACCAATGATTTTGACATTATCCTTGTCAATGCAGGCTTAATTTTTCAAAAAGCAGATTTTCCCCCCCTATTTGCTGTCGCTATGGCAACAACATCCCTTGACTTGATGTGACAGCACAGGCAGGAGTTCGGATGGTGATGAAGATGAAGCCATAAAAATACTCCTTTTGCAGCAAGTAAAATCTGAAGCAGAATCATATTACTACTTTCTCTCTATAAATCTTTTTTTTCCAAACTATCTTCCACCAGACTTTTAAAAATCCCCGTCGGCTATTTCTATCCTTGTGATACATGAATAGTTTTTGCTTTGGCACTTTTAAAATTGGAGAGTGCTGATGCAGAGTTCTCAGGCTAATAAATTTAGGATTTAGCATTTATGTTGGCTCTTTAAGGCAATATTTTATTACTTCTTGTAATTACAGGAAAGCCCTGAGGGGGTCTTCGGTGATATATACACTATAAATATGAATATTGATTCACTCAGTCAATCGGCCAAACATTTTTTAATATAGTACATCTACCTTTCAGTGTTTATATTTGGTCACTACAGATAAATAATGGAAAGAGAATTAGAACCATAAATAAAGCCCCTGCAAACAAAGGATAGTTCTGACAGAAGATATAGTATGTAATGAATATGTGCATGAGGGCAACTTATTAGTAAGATAACTAGTATTCTAGCTTCTGTAGCAGCGCCCTGAATCATGCCATGAACCAGATGCCAACCACATTCCCCAGAGGCCAGCTATTAATTCCTTGGCTAAGCAGCAATATAAGCAACATTACTTTAAACACGGGCTGTTTCTCCTCTACTCTTTAACTATCCCACAGTGCTAAAATTGTAATGAGAAGAGATCTGGAGCTCAACCAGACAGTAATTTGCAATCCAGCCAACTGGATGTTACTGCACAGAGATTTTTTTTTTCTTGCTATGCTTTTTATCAAATTAAGGTTAAATGCACCCAGTTTCTTTAAAATCCTCCTTTCACTCCTGTAAGTATCCGGACTTCAAAGTGGCCTCCTTATTTGTAGATCTACAAATTGGAAAGAACATGTGCTGCATGGTACTTGTCCAGAAAAATATTAAAATGCATTCTTAACTTCATGTCTAACCTGACTCTCATTGAATCAAACAGTAAGTCTCATCTTATTGATGACAGTGCTGGCTAAGTTTAGAGTGAAATATGGGTATAAATGCTTTGCTAGATAAGTTACAGAGTTTTGCATTTCTGGCATTTCCTTGAGAAATAATTGACACTTAAAAAAACCAAAATTAAAATTGTTTGTGGTATGTGCATCTGGAGAAGTGAAGTGAAATCTGGTTAAGTTCTGAATGTTACAGTAAACAATGTAAGAGTTCGTAAGAATTTCAGTTTTTTCAACTCTCAAAACAGCATTCATACTTACCAATAAACTGTTGGTGCTAGGTTGGCCCTTGCTGGTAGGTAAGTGCTCACCTCATTGTTCACTCACTTACCCCTAGAGCAAGACAAGGAAGATAATTGGAGGAACATAGTTAAGACAATTTAAAAGCAAATGAAAGAAGTAGGAAAATTAAGAAGTGGGAAAATGCTATGAAGAAAGTTAACTCCACCAGGTTTCTTATCTTGATGACTTCCTTCTCCAAGTGTTAAAAAGAGGAGGAGTTAAAAAGAGAGGTGTCATGGTGGATTTTGCTCACACCAACAAGGAGAGGCTGGTGGGGATGTGAAGCTCAAGGGCAACCTTGGCTGCAGTGACCATGAAATGGAGTCCAAGATATGTGGGGCAGTGAAAAGTGTGCACAGAAAGCTCGTTATCCGGGAATTCAGGAGAGTTGATCTGGCATCTTCAGGGATCTGTTTGGTAACATGCCTTGGGATAAAGCTTTGGAGGGAAGATTGGCCTAAGAAAGCTGGTTATTACTTGAGCATTTCTTCCTCCAAGCTCAAGAAGATGAAGAGACAATCTTATTAATACATACAAATAAGAACAAGGGTCAAACAGATAGGTCCAGGCTCCTCTCAATTTTAAAGTGACAAAGCAGTAGAGAAAAGCCTCTCCATTAGGTTATGTGGATGATTATTACTAGATTTGTTGCTAATAAAATATCTAAATATTGTCAATGCAGTATATAGTATAAATAGGTCTAAAGAGATAAAATATGAACAGATTGCCCTAGAAATGTACACGCTTTGGCATTGCAGAATGCACAGCTGCAAAGCAACAAAGTACCTATCGAACTACTTTAAGATTTTATCTCTATAGGTAATCAGAATCTTAACACTTTTACTTATCCATTCAAAAGTGAGACTTTCCAGTGTTATGGCTGGATGTACCTGGCAGACATTCCTGGCTGGAGATGGGGGAGAAGGAAGGAGGGGAGAGAAGGGAATGGAGTGGGTGGAGGTAGATCCATCTGGAAGCTGCCTGCAACTCCAGCAGACCGGTCAGCTCAGTCTCCAGCAGCATGTTGTACCCTCTTGCAAGCCAGTGTGCACCAAAGCCCATCACAATCATCACAGCTCCCTCATCTCTGAAATGCTTTCCTCATGTGATCATCCTGAGTCCCCCCCTGCAATTTGTCCTATGTTAAGACAAATCATATTGCACATTAGAGAAAATTGCAAGGAAGAGGAGGTACAAGTGTGGGGAGAATGCAGGAGAAGGCATTTTGTCACCAACAAACAATACCAAATACTTTCAGAGAGATATGAATCAATGCCTGACCACTAAATTTTTACCCTGTTTGGCAAGCCTTTATGTGATTCTTGAACAAAAGCTGAATGAATGACGGAGTTAATCCAGGGAAGAGGAATTCACTAAATTATTTCAAAGTAGCATTTACTGGAGTGAAAAGCCCATTATTGTGTTACTTCCCACAGCATACTGAAATAAAAAGTACTCTTTGGAGAGATCAATAAGACTTAACTTGATTGAGTTAAATCAGTTTGATTTCTTATTTGATGGTTGCTCTACACCTTAAAAACTAAGCCTGTCCAACTCTATCATAGCAGGCAAGATGGATTTAAACTAACAGTAAAGGGAACAGAATGTAAATATCTCTACATTTTCTATCCAAGCACACACATACTGAAAAGTGCACAACTGCTGTGAGGCAAGGATATTCCACAAAATATGTCACAGAGTTTCAGTATTAAAATACATTGGATTCTTGTCGATTTACATAAAAATTTATTTAATTTACAAACAGAATTTACATTTTTTTATTTCACAAAAGTGTTATGATTTTGGAAACATGTTTATTTGCTTGTTAGAGCTGACCAACAAGTTACTATTCTCAAAATCCCCAGAGCATACAAATGCAGGCTCAGATATCCTCAAACCCAGCACTAATTTCCTATGAACATGTGTGTTATCTTTATTTACTTTGGAAAAATGACATATGATACTAGTAATGTCATTCATTTCTTATATATATATAACTCTGAGAGGATGTTTACTGAATACTGAATAATTTAGAAATATAAAGTATGAGTCTCAATTTAGTCTTCATTGATAAGACCCAGTTTGCCCAAGATGTAGTTTCAAAGACTGTATAAACCACTTCCAACCTTTTAGAAAAAGTAACCCTTTACTCATACATTGTTAGAGGAGAATGTCAACATTTCTAATTGCCATTTAGAAGGACAAAAGGTAGTTGGCTGTGAAATGTCACCACGGAAATCTTGCTGCATACCTCCTAAATTCTGGCCGCTTTGGGAAAAAATAGACTTTCAGACTCTCTCATCGCTGTTATTTAAATTATATAGAGACTTCAGAAGTAATGAACACTCTTCAAGTATGACCAGGGGAAGCTTAAGATGTTCAAACATCTAGCCCAGCATTTTACAGGAGGAAACTGATGGCCACCACACTGTACAGGAAGAAGGCAGGCATGCCTCTTGGAAACTGGTTATGTACACTGACTCCAAATACCACAGTAAACTTAGTCAGATCTGTCCACTCTCTCTCTATTCTCCCTAAAATGCCTCACTCATCATCTCTGGCAATGATACAGTTTAAGAGTTTGTCCTTCTCATTGTTTTCCTCGCCCTTGCACTTGGCCAGAGACAAAAATATGGACAGAATATGAGGGTCATTCTGGTGGGGAGGTAACACAAGGTGTCAGCTTCCTTGTTGCCCATACCTGACATGGCTATTGTGGGAGTAGCAGGTATGGAGTATGGAGTGTTAAACATTTTCCCCTTTCTCTTTGACCATGATTATAGCCAAATTTATCTGTTCTATATGGGAAAAAAAAAGGCCATTGCTTACCACAAATATAGAATACCCACATATTTAGGAACATATATCCTAGGACATTCTGCTTTAAGGCATTATTCATGCTTCCTCGTTTCTGATAGATAAAAAGAAATTACATTGGAATGTGCCTTGTTCCAAGTTTGAGAGACATTTACGTATGTGTGAATGAAAAAGGATGATGTGCTCTTTTCTAGTGAAATCCCTGCTTTAAAAAATGTGCTTAACAAATTTGTACACAACATTCTTAAGTCAATATTCAGTCGTGGTGGCTTATGGCAGAATTATCTGTTAAAACTCTTCAACAGCTATCAGAAACACCAAATTAAGGTGGTTTGACGTGATACTCTTAGTGTAAACACAGAATTAAAGAGCTCTAGAGATTACAAGAATGTATAAATCAGCTTTAATTGGAAATCATTGAGCCCCCAAATGGAGGATACTGGTTTTGTGAAGGGCTTTGGTATGCCAATTTATGAGGAACAAAACAGTTGAACAAAGTACAACAAAATTTCTCTATTCAGATGGCACAAAGTTATGTCTTGATCTTGGATTTTTGTTTCTTAACAACTCCCATCTAGAGATCTGAATATTCCTGAAGCCACAGTCTTCATGCAGATGTAGTGATTTTGCCAGACTGGCACACATACAGGTCCTAATTCGATTCCAACACAACAAAAATGTTTATATACATAAATATTGGATAGATAAATGTGAAAAAATCCATTAGTCTCCACAAATAGAAACATGTAGTTGAAGAGTTGATGTTGTCTATCCAGAAGAACTGCCTTGGCCTGCTCCTTGCCAGCAAACACACTTATGGGCGGTGTTTATCTATTGCTCATACTTTCAGTGTTTGCATAAAGCAGTAACCGTGAAACACCACTTGTACAACACTGATGCAGCAGTTCCATCCGAGCTGGAAAAGAGAACAATGACAGAATATAAACACAGTTTTATGGTATGACAGGCTTTTTGAGGGAATGTATACCCTCAGAAATAGGGGATAGGACACTGCACTCATACTAGGGAGCATGATTGTAATTATTTGAATAAAATAGCACATCCATGACTCTGATAATCATACCAATTTAAAATGTTTACATTATCTCAAGGACTAAAAGCTTCTCCACTATTTTCATATGTAAGTTAAAACTTGGGAACAAACTGTACTGTTCTGCAAGATGAGAGCAGACAAGCTGCATTCACTTTTAATGAATCTAAAGAGCAGAAATTTAAACTGAAGGCACTAGTTCCACCAACTGCTTACAATATGTAAGAAAATTTTGTCCCAGTTATTTCATTGTTTTGTTATTTTAAATTAATGGTATTTTTGTAAAGGTACAGTTAAAATGCAGTTCTGTTCTGAAAAGAAAATATGTGTTATTTTATTATGTTTCCCCAAATGCAAACTACCACTTCATTCTTTCTAATTAACAGCACTAATATAACTTACCTAAGATGTATTTAAAGGCAAAAGAGATGTGCTGCAAGGTGACAATTTTGCCACTGAAAGTTATTCACAACCTAAGATGAAATACAAACTGATTTACAGATAATTTCTCTGTAATTTTCACTATTAATTTTTAACAAACATTAACACTATTTCGCTCTTTATTTCTGTAAGGAAAGACACAAAGCTTGGAACACATACAGATAATAAAAAAATTATTGCTTTATCAAATTCTACTTACTTTATTAAAAAAACTAAGGTTACTCAAAATGCAGTTAATAATGATTTGTTCTTATGTGTGGAGTTTCACTGAATCAGTTACAAAGTTGCAACTTTTTATTTCACAAAGGTTTATTCAGTGCAGGGTCCTGTACAATGCCCAATGGAAATTATGACTCTGAAGATAAAAAAAAAAATACCTCAGACCTCTCCACCAACTCTTGTCCCTTGGAATGGAGTGTGGGATGTGTGAACACATGACAGCCACAAACAAAAATATACCAGCCCATAATTCAGTTTAAATAACTTGTACTCCATATTCCTCCTTGAGATATACATCTAAATTCACACTTCAAATAAGTACATGTGACTTTTAGCAATATGACACTTTAGGATGAAGTCCAAAATCACATGCCAGAAGTAACATGGTTAAATTGATCTCTGCATGGCAATATTAAACATAGGACTGTCACCAACAGAAAAAATTGCGTACAATTTCATGCCTCTATTATATCACTATATAAGAATCAAAGAGAGCCTCAGGGCTCACAGAAGGTCAGCATGTTTGCTTAACTGTGGTTTTTCTTCCACTATTATGTCATTATGATGCACTGAGTAAGAACTCAAACCCTTTCTTAAGCAAACCATGGACCAATTCTATGTCAAACTTATATAAACCTCTAATTCAAGGAATGGCTTTGTTCAACTAGGCTATTCGAGAACTCCATATTTTCCAAAGTGCTAGATGATTATGGGCTAGAATTAATGCATGTATTTCATATTCTCTCAGGCTGCTCAGACTTTCACTTGTGGACCTTGGCTGCCCAGAGTGGTCAAGTAACTACTTTCAAAATCATTGTGTCACAATTAGGTCAGGAGCTAGAATATTGGATGAAGAAGAAATTAAATGCAGTAGTTTTGTAAGAAAAAAACTCCACAATAAAGGTCAAAAAATGCAAATGAGATTACTATTAATCATAACTTTGCAGAGATTTAACTGACCATTGGAGCACAAAATATTATTACACTGTCACCCAATAAAATTCCTGTGACTGATAGGAAAAGAAGTTAATTTTTATCTCCTGCCATGAACTATTAAAGCATTAGAAGTAGATATGTAAGTAATAAAGAGACTGTTCAGCTTTATCAATTTTGACAGCTAATGCCAGGAAACATTTGTTTTCACAATAGCTGGATGTTGTCATTTATTTTGTTGTTTATAATTTTTTATCCTATTCAGTTACCCTTCAGTTGTCCCGATAGCTAATAAAGCTCAATTTTGTAGAAATTCCTAACCACAATCTTTTTGGTCTCTCCTCTATTGTATCCAGTCTGCTATCACAATCTTTTTGGTCTCTCCTCTATTGTATCCAGTCTGCTATTGTTTGCTTTTAATGACCTCAAAATCCAGGGCATTTGCAATATCAGTGATTAAAATTCTCTTTGGTCTTCTCCCATAGCAATTTTGCTGTCCCTTGTCTAGGTTATTATTACCTTATATTTGTTCCTTTACAGTGTAGAAATCAGAATCATCTTGCACGCTTAAAAACCATAGAACTCTCAGAATCATCTTGCACACTTACAAATAATAGAACATCTCCCTTTTTAACCTGTTTATCAGCTTCTGAGTTCCTGTCATACAATTTCTTACTTCTCTTGTCATCCTCTTTGATTTCTTTTACTGTTTGTTTTTCCCCAGGTACCTCAACATTTTAAAAATTCTTCAGTGTTACACCTTTGCCTGATTATGACTTCATGTTTTCCAATACAGACCTCCAACACAAGCTCTAATCTGAAAAATGCCACATCAGACAAATGGGTGCAGTAGTACTTATAAGATCTATAACTTTTAGTGCATGAAAACATTTTAGTGCATGAGAACCCTTTCTGCTTGCAAGCCTGTAGAAATAAGGAATATGAGGTTTAACTGTATGTAAAAAGGTGCAAACTGGCCAAGATCCCTTTACTGTGTGATGCTTGTAAGAAGGGACAGTGAAGCATCAATCTGGAGAAGGTTCAGGGTTTTGAGGGGAGTGTTCAGTAAATACTCCTCTACAGCCTACACAATTCCCTCAAAAGTGATGAAAATAGAAATACCTATGAAGTAATTAGAAGAATGTCTGTTTCAAATAGATCTGTCAGAGGAGACTGGGGTAAATCAGGAGGAAAGGTTTGCTTTAGCAATGCTGTAGGAAAAAGCTAACATGGCTCACAAAGCAAACTCACAAACTCTTTTCCCTCTAACCTATAAAAAAGATCTGTCGAACTACATCATTCAAAATGCTTCTTTAATTTGTTCTGCCCTTGGCAGGCATCAAGCACTCCATCAGACTTAAAATAAGTATTAACATTGCTAGTAACAAGCATTCGAAAAGCTCAGGGAAAAAATGCCACTGGGGACACCTAGGGGGCATTCTGTGGGAGGGAGGAGGAGGCAAAACAAGGGCTACTTTTATTTCATCTTGTACTGAGGATTTTGTGAAAATGAATGCTTTTTTGCAAAGTGCATTGTCTTTGCCTATCTCAATCAAGTCATTGAAATCATTCTGCATATCAGAAGTGTGCCAGACAAGAATTCTGTGCTTCAAACACCTAGAGCAGTCAGTCTGTTCTTCTGTTCCTTATAAATTGAGTGCACATACCTGCTTTCTATATTGTCGTTATGAGTTATGCAGTTATTTCTCATAACTTGTAGAAATTGCAAAACCCTTGAAACAAGCAACATACACTTTACTCATGTTGACAAAACTATCATTTATAGGGCACCTACAGAGATGTGCTAGCCGTGATTATTTACTAAGGTCTCAGGTGAGATTTTCAAGCTGATTTCACGTGCAGTGAGCTGTAACACAAAATTTAACACTTTGCCGACTTTAATCAGCATTTTGTTCTGGACTTGGCTATAGATATCCAAAGATTTAGATGTTTTTCTAACCCACCTTTTCTATCTGAACCGTTGTAACTACTGCTAAAAACCAACAAAGGATAAACTAGTAAATATTCAGAAAAAATTAATTTGGCCCCTAATGCATGGTCTTTTATACAGAATGAACATTGGGCAAGTGGAAAAGTTATTCAGTCTTATGCATTCCTAGTTATATTCCTAGATATTCTTGCCATGATTCACTTCCTCTTACCATCCAAAACTAAATCACAGAATCCTAGGGACCATAGAATGGTTTGGGTAAGGAGGGATCTAAATGATCATCTAGTTCCAACCTCGCCACACAGGCGGGGCACACCTTCAATGAGACCATATTGCTCACAGCCCGACCCAGCCTGGCCTTGAACACTTCCAGGTATAGTGCATCCATGGCTGCTCTAAACAACCTGTTCCAGTGCCTCATGACCCTCACAGTAAAGAACTTTTAAACCAACTCTTTTTCAATTTAAAATCATTACCCATTACTAAGTCATAGTAAGCAAGCCTAAAATATTAATCTTTCATACACGTCTTTTTTTTTAAAACCCACCAATTAAAAAAAATACATGCATTTACTGTCATTATGTTATTCTCCTTCACTTTTAATCCTGTATCACTCATGTTTTATTACCCATTAAACCATTCTGGCTTACTCATAGCTTTCCTCTTGGGAAAATTAGATTTCATATTGCAACCTTTTAATTTTTTACTACCACCTTCATTTTAATTTAGATTTCACCTTGAATTGCTAATATCTTCTTCCCTTCACTCATTTTCACTTAAATAAAGGTAAATTGGCAGTGCAATGTCCTTTCTTGATTTCTATATTTGTTCATTAATTTTAATCTATTTCACTTTTTTTGGTTTTTTGTTTTACTTTGAAATGTTTAATATTTTTCAAGGCTCTTTTTATCTAGCAATTATTTTCTTCACTCAGTTACAACATAAATGCGAATAGATGATGTTCTGGAGTTTCTTTGCTCATTAGCTACAGAAGAGTCTTCTCCACTGAACAGTCTTTCCTTTTATTTTTTCAAATCAAAGCAAGAAACCTTCATTTTAATGCAAATAAATGTTTGATGCTGATTTGTTTCTTAGGCTTGCTTCTTGCACCTCTCCTTATTTAATAAGAAAATAAAAAGAAACAAAATGAGTTAAAGTGTACAGGGAACAACTTGTGGATTAACCTTTTGTAGAAAGGTGTTCTTTAAAAGCAGACAGCATTCATTAGATCCTCTACACAAAAGAAAAAGTAAAGCAAATGGTGAATCCATCCCTCAGAAAAGAGTGGCAATAAATGTCTTAGATTAGTCAGGATTGAGCAGTTTGAAATAAGCAAAAGCCAATAGCTCATCCCCTGTTTGTGTTTATCCCCATGCAGCATGTTCAGTCTAACAACTCAGAGAAGAATAAATGAATTTATATTCCAATTCCCCCGCCAGAATCAAAATATGAAATTACTAAGATACTACAATTATTTTTTAGACAACTTAAGGGAATTTAAACTTTTCTTATAAATTGAATGTAGAGAGATGGAAAAGACAGATATAGCAGCAGGGGAGTTTAATTTTCCAGTACCCATGAGATCATAAGCTATTTTTAAGGTAATGTCTTACTGGGATTACTGGCAGTGGTAATTAGCTAAAATTGACAAGGCACTCATTGTGACATATTATGACAGGGAAGAATTTGTATCACAGCTCTACTTTAGCACTTCAACATATTAGAATAAATTTGCCTCATGGTCTCAAAAGGATACTCAAGGGTATTCCTCTCTTTTTATGTTTTGTAACTATCAGCTTTCCTAATGTATTATTATGAGTGTTTCTTTGCCATCTGTACCACTAGAGGAGACTCGCTATAAAATATTGTTTACATCTGTTAACCACACAGACTTGATGACTTTTATCTCAATGCACAGCTACATAGAGGAGTTTTTGCTGAAGCATGAAAATCTTGCAGCATAATCCTGGCTACCTTGAAATAACAGAAATCTTTGACACTTCAGAAGTACTTATTATTAGTTTGGGGCTTTTGATTTATTATATGTTTGGGAATTAATGAAGTTTTGATCTTTTTGCTTTTTATCATTGCTGCATTTTGATACATCTCTGAGAAAGGGCAAGAAATAGAGTTTAGGATCACTTTAAAGCTGACTTATTACTGTGTTTGCTTGAAGCTTTTAATGGCACATCATAAGAAACAATAGATGCCTACCTAAACTTTACATTCACTAATACCTCTTAGATGAAAGGATATTTTGGCATGCAAAACAGCACAACCTGGCAGCCTAAGAGTAATTACAAAATCATACTGCATTTCATTTTTTAAACTGGTTTCTAAAGAAAAAAGTGGTTTTCTAACTTTGATCATCATGTACTAGCAGAGAGAAAAGCGAAAAGTGGTTTTCCTTTCAACAGCAGTTGCGATCCCTACTAATGTAAACACTGTGGAAGCCTTCAAAGACAGATTCTATATGCTATTGTTCAAGAAATAGTTCAGTGTCTTCAGCTTATTTGGAAGATCTCCAACACAAGCAATGTATAATCAAGTATTTAAGGAAATTAGTAAGAAAAAAAAATTCTTCTTTTAAAATTAGAACCTGAGGAGCATGGATACATCTTTGTTCTGTGACAGATTTTTTTTATAATTCGATAGCTTTTTATGAAAATTACCACTTAAAAACCTTGATACATATCAAAAATTATAATTTGTCATCAGAAAGCTGTTACAGTATGTGACATCTAAGAGTTTATTTTACATAAATGCAATAATCTAGCCCAACTAAAAGAGAATTGCTTCAATGTCACTTTATATTCTCATTGAATGAACAGAGGGCAACCTCCTTTAGACATTCATTTGTCTTGATAATAAATCACAAACTCCAAGTTCTTTAAATAAAAACACTGCATTTGGCTAGCATCAGCAATATCTTTTCACCCAGCCTCTACAGGGCTGCCAGTTCAATTCCTTCCAAAAGCTAGTAAAGCAGCTCTTCAATCAGAGGAAGGCTAGTAGAAATTCTAGGTGATAATGCTAAACCTATTTCCAAAGCCCTAACTCACAAAAGTTGGATTTGAAATGCAGATCTTGTTTTAAAATCACATTCTTTCCACATCATAAAAATGCTAAGTAGGAAAAGTCTTCATTTGTGTTTCAGATCCTGTGTAAGAATTTTATGATTTTAGTGAAGAGAAAAATTTGTGGTGACCTAATCGAGGCCTTCCAGTGATGCCTCAAGTTTTAGCTCTGATATTTTTCAGATTCTGTACTGCATTAGTATATAACTCTGAACTACATATAAAGTGTTAGCAAGTTCTCTTCACAGTTTAGTTAGACAACACAATCCACTTCCAGCCTGAAAACCAAGGTCACCATCGCATCTTCAAACCCAAGAAAGTATAAACAACAGCAAATTGAGAAGAGCAAACCAGGAGGATGGGACTTCATAACCTGAAGGTGTAATTGGACAATTAATTCCAATATGGCTTTAAACTGAGAGTAGGTTTAGATTAGACTTCAGGAAAAAATTTTTACTCTAAGAGTGGTGAGGCACTGGAACAGGTTGTCCAGAGAAGCTGTTTATGTCACATCCCTGGGAGTGTTCGAGGTCTAGTGGAAAGTGTCCCTGCCCATGGCAGGGAGGGTTGCAATTGCCTTTACAGCCTCTTTTAAGGTCTCCTTAACCCCAAGTCATTCCACGATTCTGCGTGCAAAGCTGTCATACAACAGCCTGAGCTGAACCAGTGATGGGGTCTGTGAAAATACTACTAGTCTTCATTAAGCAGTAATAAAATTCAGAATTTCCAGATGTTAAGTTTTGTAACATTACACTTACAGCACTGAGCAAGGAATTTCCTGCACACATAACAGGAGGTTCAATTGCACATGCCACTTGTTTAGAATTTGTGGTGTGGTAACTTGGAGACTTTGATCACATTGCTACTTTGATTCACAAGAGCTACTGAACCCAGAACTTTTGAAGTTCTTATTAAAAGTCCTTTCACCATTTCTTCACCAGTGATTTTCTCTGGATGTTCATCCGGGAACACAGATATAAACATGTCCGCCCACGCATTACCTTCAGGAGATTCAGACTTAACAGGAAAAGTTTGAAGTGATGGCTACCAAACAAATCCTTTTCTTTCTTCCGCTGTGTATTAAGAAAACACCTAGAAATAGGAGATATGGTCTTGAAAACGTCATCTGGTTAAGTCATAGGAATTCAAGAATTTTAAGTCCTTTCCCTAGCTCTGTCTGAGGCCTTAACAACCTTGGGATGTTTTTTGCATTTGAAAATTATGTTAATAACTACCTAGCAGCCTCAAAAAGTATTTGTGGTACTTTATTCTTCAGTGCTATTAAGAGCAATGAAGTGTTTTTCATACGGCAATGAAGCACACAACATTATTGTTTCACATGGAGCTACCTATAAGAACTATGATGTCAGCATGACCACTTTTCCTTCCTGGTTCATGTCTACAAGTATTTAAGTCTGATAGCTGGGCCTCTCGTATTTTTAACAACTTTTTGAAGTATCACTTAAGTTCTCTGCTTCTCTGAGTAGAAATTGAGAAAGCCCTACATGGTATCCACAGCATTTTCTCTATTTAACAGAAGGAACATAGGATTATTGACTACTAAATAGTAGTCTGCTACTATTGTCTGCTATTGTTTTCAAACTATGCAGACAACCTTTAATATACAACTGGCATACCTCTCCACAAGGGAGTATTGTTTTGCTTGCAAGACAGAATTGTGACAACAAAGTTGCAAAGTATAAAGGTTATAAATCAATCCACATTTGAGACTGAAACTAGGGAGATGTCATCTATGGAACTGACTGAATAATGGCTCAGAATTGAATTATTGCCTGAAAACATAAGTTTCTAGTTAAACCATTTCCAGATTAAGTAATTGATGAGGAAATTATGTCTACAAATGATTCAAGATCAAAATTCGGAACAACTGGATCCTGCATGTAGGGATTGTGAGCAGAGGGAAAAGGAAAGTCTGTGATTCATTGTTTTTTGTACATTTATGGCTGACGTGCGAAACTCTTTTCCATTCAGTCTAACTCCTCACGGCGCTTATAATACAAACATACCTATGACAGAAATTATATCTAGTCTTTACAAGTTCCTTATTAATTTTAACTAGAAAGAGCAAAACTGATGCTAGATCTCCAGTTTCTACTGAACTATTTGTGTTCTTGAAGGCTCTTGGATAAAAATTAAAAAGGAATTTACTAGAGCTAGTACAGTTCCACATGTTCAGTGAATAAGCAGTTGCTTAACTAATATTAATACTAAAGCTCATTGTGAATTTTCCACAGGAAAACTCTTTTCCTTATGTAAAGCCAAAATCAAACATTTCATTGTGAGTCTCTCTGATTCATATATCTTATAATGCACCAAAAGGAAACATCCTTTTGACACAAAAAAACGTTAAGTATCATTTCCCAGGCCCTATACTGCATTATGGAAATTATATGTCAGGCATCCATTTCAGCCAAGGCTCTCCTAATACCATGTCCCACAATCCAACATGAACTTCTCTCTCTTTGACCTGGCTACATGATTGAAAAATTTGAATTCATCATAGAAGGAACTGGAAAGCAGAGAAGACCATACAACACAGTCCTTTCTTCCTTTGTCAAGTACTGGAACATTGAAATGCCATCATACACTAACCCATCAAAAAAAAAAAAAAAAAAGGCAAAACAAATTTTAGCCTCTGCCAATCTCCCTTTACCATACTTTGGGCATAGCATTTTAACTCCTAGCAGATTTCACCTTCAGTGCTGAACCATGCTGCAAATGCACCAACTTTGCTATCACCTAAGTGTATTCCTAGTGACAAAGAAATTTGTGTCAGAGTCCCTTTTTGTTGCATCCCATGAGTCATTGCTAATGTGCTCTAGAAAAATTTCAGTTTCTCAGAATTCTAAGAAAAATTTCCATCTTTTACAAAAATATCCCATACAATTTTATTCTCACATTCATATGTAAACGAATTTTCTGAAAATACTTGTCTACTTAAAAAAAATAAAATACAAATGTGCTTCATATAAACACTTCACTAAATTTCTTGAATGTGTTCCTAAAATGTCTCCAGCAGTCATGTGTAGAAGTGGGATTTGGGTAGTAGAGCAAGTTTTTGTCCAGGGAAACCTGGCCGAACTCAAGCAGAGTACCATATTGTGACAACTGGTAGTGGTGTATCCCCTGCCCTGCTCAGGCCAAACTATGACCTGAGAAATGCTCATTAGGCCTTGGCCATGAAAAACAGCACCTGGGTCAGCTTTTCTTGAGCTTATCAGAAAAACTGTTCCAGGAACCAGTGCTGTCCAGCGAGCTGCTGGTTTTCAACAAACAGTGTTGGAAATTTATTTTTCAAGCCTGAAAAACTGCCCAAGGGAAATAACACTTTTTGAAGAAAGTTACCTACCTGAATTGCAGCCAGGATGAGAAATCATTATGAGCAAAGCTCACTCTGTTGTAACCCTATAAACCATAGACCAAAGTGCGTTCCTTGGAGCTCTCCTGGACCTCAGCAGCTGTAATCAGCTCTTCCCTCTTCCCTCTGGGCCTCTCAGAGCCAGTGAACTCTCCAGTCTGCCATACACGGAGGATCGCTGAACAACAGTGATGGTGATACACCCCCTCTTCCCGATTCAACCTTTTGCTTGCTGAGAAGATGCAAAGGCATCTGACACAAGTACTTCACTGAAATGGAAGGGAATTTTTTCAGAGGTGTATATCTGACCTACACTCCTTGACATATGTGTGCATGCTAATATGAATATGCCATAGCAAATGTACTTGGAATGTTGCTCTCCTGGATTCTTAAGTATTTTAGATTTGTAAGCAAGTTAGGCCTGTGAGTTACTATTATGCTACCATAAATTCTATATGAATTGTTCAGTTGTTTAACTTAAGCTATAGACTAACTGTTCTTAAGTTTAGGTTTAAACCTGTAGAGCAAAAATTTCCGAAGCTCTGTTTAGCAAGGGGGTCTACTCTGAATCTTGTGAGTCAACAGGAGTGCCTTCTTTATTCCTTTATCCTTTTGACCCTTATCCTTTCCAACCATTTTTTTCCTCCCCCTCCTCCTCCCTCAGCCCCCAAGCCTTGTCACAGATAATTTTGGGGTTGATTTTGGTTGCAGATTGAATGGGTTTAGATTTTTGTTTGCTTTTTCCCTATGTGCTTTAGTAGCAGGGTAACCCTGAGCAATGAACTTATTATGGCTTAGCTTTTACAGGAGGCCTGCTTTTGCAGTACCTTTGCCAATGATTCTTTAAGCATCCCTAAAACACACATTCATGACAAGTCTCTGAAATATCTTGGCTCTTCAACATAAGCGCCCACTGAGTCCCGGTAAATTATTTTCCTTTGAAGGATGACTTAGTCCAGATCAATAGACTGGTAGATCTGTTTGTGGCAGACCACAATGTCCAAAACATCTTCTGGAACCTAGAGTCATGTATCAGCCTTTCTTGCTTCTTTTATTCTGTCATAAAGTTGGATAGAGTTTTTCCTGCAAGAAAAAATGTAGAATAAGAGAGAGCGCATGTTCTCACGTCTGATGGTGTAAAAGAAAATACTGCAGAACATTGCTGCCTGACCAGAGTTTCAAGGGACCAGAAACTTCTTTTTTCTTCCTTTTTCCTTTTGGCAGCTCTGTTTCACAGTGAGGCCCAGACAGGGCAGGAAAATAAAGGAGTACAGAAAGTTCAAATGAAAAACAGATGTTAGGAACAAGACTTGAAACAAAACTCAATGTCCCAGCAGCCATTTGCTTCAGTACACTGAATACCCCAGGAATATAGGAATATATAGGAATTAGGAATGTAATAAGAATATATTATAACAACATATATATCAGTACAGTGATGGAGACTAATAATACCTCAACCTTTAAAAGTAAGCTCATTAAGTAAAAAGTATCTGAAAACAGCATTTAATATTTAAAAACTATTCATTAACTAATTTATTTATTATTTGCATAACTAAATTCTAATGTAACAATACAGAGCTTGGTAATGTGATTTTCTAAATATTAGACAACAAATTATTCTGAAATTAAATTTAAAGGCAATAATTATTGAAATGAGAGTTAGCAATGAAATGCTAACTTTCCAGCAGCTCCAGGGAGACCTTTTGTGACTATCATGGGGTTAGTACCTGTAGAGTAAGTATAATACCATGACATAAATCAATTTATGACCGTGAAGACTAAACTGAAATCCTATCATGTTTCAAAACTTGCATTGCAGACTGATCTAAGTAAGGACAATCATATACCACTTCTATGTACAGATGTACACAGAAAAGTCTCCATTGAGGGCCTCAGAGTATGTATCAGCAAGACCAATTTTCTATTACGCCAAAATATATACCTCCTTCTCCATAGGATATATGAGTTCGAGAAGAAAACATGCCATATGGAATCATTGCTTCTTCATTTTCTTCCCTTGCAAGAAGTTTGTATCACAATATGTTGTACCCACATGGCTGTGGGCAGATGTTATCTAAGGTGTTTTCAAGGGCATTCTGCCCAGTTGTACATTCCTGAAGAGATTGCTGCCTCTCATAACTGCTTGGTGGTGTTCCTTGTAAAGAAGTGAAAAGGAACAACTAAATAAACATATTTCTTACCTTAGTTGATCTGTATCTGACTATATATCTTTCTGCTTCGTGTACAGATTAATATATTTCTTATCTTGGCTGAGCTGTATTAAAGTCTGTATCCCACTACTTCAAAATTGTAATCTGGAGTTTTGCCACCTTTCATGCAGTACTGAAGAAGTCTTTGAAGAACACTATCCTCTAACTTCCACTGAAGAAATCTGATGCTGCAATTTTGCTTTCAGGTACTGCCACATACCATACTGGAAACAACCATTAGTAATGACAGCTCTCCTACAGAGAGCTCCTGCAATAATCACACTGTTATCAAGCAATTAAGGATGAACTGACAATCATATTTTTGTTACTACAACTTTGCTTCTCACATTTCCTATTCTGTTGAGAATTAGAGATTACAGACATGAGCTGATCTTTGCATCTAAAATTGAGTAACAGTGGCTGTAGAAAGAAGGATTTGTTTTACATATTTTTTAAAATCATATTCTGAACTGCAATTTATTTTTACTTATAAGAAGTTGAATAATAAAGTAACCTTTAAGCAAATCTTGGTGCATTCCTTAATTAAAAGGAAAGCATAGTATTTAAGGATGTATGTACAAAACTGATTTTTACTGACATAAAGATCCAAGATATTCTGTAAGAAAGCTGTTTTAACACTAAGTCACTTGCTCTTCATAAAAATTTTGAAATACATCCTTAAAGTCAAGATCATATCTAAGCATTACATTGTAAGCATATATGCCTTTTATACCTCTGCATATAATATAATATGCAAATAATATATATTCTAAATAAATTAGAGCCTAGATTTTGTGAAAACAGATGTTATAATAGAAAGTATTTCCTTTTAACTGAAGTAAAATCTCCTGGCCAGTTTCTCATAACTTCCAGTAATACCAAGAATATTGTGATGAATTTAAATTTCAAAAAAGTAGTCATAGATTTTTAGCATACTTATTATGATATTAAACAGAGTTAAGAGAAAAAACTCTATGGCAGCAAAATCAGCTGATGATACACGTGCTGAGAGATTTGTAATCGTGAAAAAGGTCTCTCTCAACATGAACATCTCTGCACATTGCATCTTCTGTCAAGTAGACAAAAAAGTTGCCATTAAACAGTGTGAACTTTCAGAAAAATTACTGTCAACTTTTAGAAAGCTGTCCCTTTTAGCAGTGAAAAGTCCTTTAATAACCCCAACAGTAGTTTTACTTTTCTTTCTTACAAATAAAAAAATATTGGCATCAATAGAACAAAAGATAGGACACACATGCTTATAAAGACCTGGAAGTTTCCTTTAAGCAGTGAACACTTTTTACCCAAAAATGCTTCTAGGTTATGATGGTAAAAGACTGGCTGTTTATGTACTAATGAACAAAATTTGTAAAAACAGCTGAAATTACATGATCAGATCTGACTGTTGAGTGATGTCTGAAGGCATTGCTTGGTGATATTAAAAGCTGAACTTCTTTCATATTCACCTTAATTAGTAGTTGTATGACATAAAGTTAAAATATGATTACATTTTCAGTCTTAGAGAAAGAAAACACCTCCTGTTCCCATGAATGTGGTGCATCAAACCACCTGTTTTATGTACCTAACTATATTCACAGACTATTATGTAGAATTGCACACATCACACAAATTACTTAAAATCTGCTCACCATAATTTATCAAGGACTTGTTTGGACTTGTATTCATAAAACAGACAGAATTTGATCGGTACTACATTAAAATTTCTACAAACTACTTTCTCCTGACTTAAGCAGAAAGAAAATCCACTTGGTAAGCATGTACCTAAAAGTATACTACAAAATGCATCTGAACATCCATGCAAATAAATGTTAGTGGGTTTTGGAGTTATAATAACCAACAACAAGCTGTAAGATTTCCTCACTTACACGCATTATCCTGAACTGCATATAGGTTCCCTGCAAGCCAGATAAACTAATGTTTTGCAAGATTTGTGCATTTTTTCATCTTTCAGACTATCAGAAGTAGTGACATCTGCCAGTACAGTCATTCCTCAATTCACTGCATATATTCAAAATGCACATAATACTTCCTCCCATTGAACTGACAAACATAACAATGAAAGAGGTTTAGTTATAGAGGGTCTAAATTATCTGCTGTGGGATAAACAAATTTTATTAAAGTATTTATTAAAAAAAACAGCAGTAGCCAACCCAGAGCTATCAAAAAACCCAAATCCCATTGGGTTAAACTTACTTATTTCAGAGAAGCAAACCATAAGAATAGAAGCTGGAATTCAGAAATTAAGAGAGAAGAGATGGTATAATTTACTCGAAACCAAACAACTGGGTCTATTTCTACTTCATCCTTTACCATAGACACCAAAAAAGCTATTTCAGTCTATAACACAGAGAATACCGCAACCTGAACTCTTGACCTTGCTGTACTTACTTTGCTTGCAGCAAATCTCTATAACTTCAGAAGGAAAAACAATTCATAGAAGATCTTAGAAGTTCATATACAAGATCTGTGAGAACCAATCAAGAGAACACACAATTCCTAATGCATAGTCAAATTTAAAATTAAGTTGCTATAACAGAGTTGAGGAAAATATTCAAATAAGTCTAATATTAATGTCATTAACATTAATTATGCATGACAGGCAGTACCTTTTTGTCTAAAATATTGTTTCTCTAATATTCAGGATGCAGAAAGAAACCTGCTGAAAATATCTGAATTTTTTTGAAAATCATAAAATGAGAATTTGTCCCTTAGAAATTATATTACAAGCATAATCCACCATACACAACCCAAATCAGGGTTCTCAGGTGGAGCACACATCTTATGAGTCAATTCTCAATAATGAGAATCATCCAAAGCATCACACATGGAAGAAATAGGGATTTTTACCCATTCAGACATCTGGTACAAAATCAATACAGCTAAACAAAGACTGTAGAGAAATTTCTTTTAATAAAGAAGTCATAATTTATCAATAATTTTTCCCCAAACTGTCAGACAATAATACAAAGAAAAGTGTACCAGGAAAATTTTTCTTTTCTAGATGTACTTCCCAGTGTTGTTCTACACAATAGGAAAGTTGGTTTAAATGTAAGTGGAAAATTGGGGTAAATAACCATTACTTAAATTTACAACCAGGTAATTTTGAACTTTTCCTTCAGGTTTCTGGTTTGATACAGGGTACAAAAATAAATTATTCAGAGAGTGCTTTTCAGGCTGTGTGTATAAGGTAAATGTTGTCATTCCTCTTGTTGTAATTGCACAGTTCATGGATGCCCATGTATTACTTTAATGACTACATAAACATTCAAAAAGCAGTGTGGAAATTGGTTTCTTTTTCGCCAATTTTTCATTTTAATCAGATCATAAAAGACCTCATCATCTCTGAAAGTATCTCCTTGTGGTAGTAGAAAAATCCCCGTTGGTCAGATCATTATAACAAAACTAACCCTGTGCCCATCCCAAACCCCTCAGCTCGCCTCTAGAGTAATCTTTATTTTTGAGCTTTAATGAGATACTTGAATTTAACTGGTATAAAAAAGATATGGCTAAGTGGATGAATTATTTACATGACCTGAAGCCAAACTTTTTATGTGTGAAGTCTATGCACAAAGGTGCTTTTGCACTGCGATTTCCAATATCGTTTCAGCCTAGATTTTCTGGTTTGCAGTTGGCTATGCTCAGCAAGGAATTTTTGTCAGTTTCGGACATCCAGCAGCCCTGCAATTGGCTTTTTTGACCCTCACATAAATTTAAGCATCCTAATAGCCTGCTGCCAGCAACTGCAGAAAAGAATTCAGTGGCTAATGACTATCGTGACCTCTCTTTTTTCCCAAGGAGCTCCCACATCAGGGCAAGGAGAAAAATCAGAATCCATTACCATTAATTAACCCCCAGAAGTTGTGCACAGAAGTGTTATGGAGGCTGAGTTATCAACTTTCTATCTGCCTTCCGAAACCACTGCACTGCACAAATGTCAGGTCTTCCACCTAACGACAAAATTAATGAGAAATCAAAAGGACTGACATAACATTTCCCTTGGAAACAGAGCCTAAAATGTTGCTAATGCAGTAGATACATCACAAAGTTAAAAGCATAAACCAAATTTATTTCCTTGCTTGATAGAAATTTGAGCAAGAATTTTGACCAAATCAATCCTAAGCAGTCTTAAAAGATGTTCTTAACATATATTTTATGACAGTCCTTCTCGCTCAAATTTTTCCAGAGGTGGATATTCATCATTGGACATCAAGAAATCAGATTACAAGAATCGTTTCACAGACTTTCTTATTCATGTATTCACTTGAAAATTGCACTTTAAATGGGCTTCTTTCTGATTGAAACTTCATGAATCCACTTGTTATTTTCCAGGCATTATTCTACGAATGGAAGAACTACAACCAGGTATTGATCAAGATATTATTAAGGGTTGTAGAGACTTTGTATATTCAATGACAGAGAACTTGAGAAGTTCTCTATGTACATGCATTTCTTCCTAAAATAACTGCTATTCATTCAGAGTGGTAATCACCCCAACTGCCTCCCACTTATGAATATTTACTTATGGTGACCATTTTCAGAAGAACTCACATACAAATTTACAAGTCAGTCATCCCTACAGAAAAGTAATAAACGCCAAAAATATTGTGACTGAAACATTGCTTGACACTGTTGTCAATGCCATTGAGAGTTTTCTACTGCAGCAGATGCAACAGAAAATCCAGGTTATTCACTAAGCTCCTGTCCTGCTCTATTTGCTTTGAAAGAAGCAAAATCTGTGAAGAGCTGTGTCTGCACTAAATCAGCCGTGTAGAGGCTGCTGCAGTAGTCCTATGGAGGCCTTATGAATGAATTCCTCTAAATTTCTCTCAGTAGTGCAAAAGACTTTTCTATTTATTCTCTCATGCACTATCAAAGTCACAGATCCACAACACAATTGCGCACACACACACATACACACAGATATTAAAGCAGTGAAAAAAACCCTACTAATGTTTTATTAGCAAGCCCAACAAAATTGCTAATGCTAAAAATATCAAGAAAAAAAGCAAAGAAGAAATTAGAATATTCTTCCTACAGTTATAATAAACTAAAATACAGAGGTTCATAAAATTGCTGGAGTGCTTATTAGAAATGTCAATGAAATGCAAGAAAAATGAAAAAATCCAAGCCAACAGACACAATTACTTTCCTATTCTGTTTCACAGCTTGTGGCATCTAAGAGAGGCTTTTATTTCAGAAATGGAAGTTAGACCAAGTTGGAAACAAGAACAGATATATATAATGCAGGCAATTTGGAAAAACAGACAGGAAAAAAACCTGGGAAGTGCCTGACAATCTGTATGGTGGAATCTTTATTCAGAATAGTATTCAGTGGACTGAAAAGGAGACTGTGAAGGTGCCTAATATATTTATGCAGTAACAACATCCTTGAGTCTTACATGTTCTAGCTTATTACTCACTTGCTACAAAATACAAAGTCCACCTTCCTACAAAATTGCATCAGAAAAAACCAACCAAACAAAAAAACCCCCCCCAAAAAAACCCAAAACAAACACAATAGAAGGAGTGCTCTTTTTTTCATCACTCTAGCAGTGTTTTTCTGACCAAAATACAAGATTCTACCCCTGATGTGTTCCCTTAAGATATGACAAAGTTGCTCAAAAAACCCAAAGAACTGAGATATAAACACTGATCAGTTAGGAACGGCCTACTCTTCTTCCTACCACTTACCTGTTACAATATAGAATAATAAACACCAAAAACTTATACACTGGGTTTTGATACGATTGTCAGTTTCCACCTGCTGCCTCTTGTCATATCAAGTAGGCACCACTTCATTCATCACATAGTTAGATTCACTGGTAAGATCCCCCTGAGCTTTCTCAAGGCTGAGCAGTCCCAGATCTCTTGCATGCTCCTGTAGTCATCTTGCACTTGACGTGATCCAGGATGTCCATGTCTTTCTTGCACTGGGAAGCCTAGAGCTGGACTGACAGTTTCAGATGTATCTCACATGTGACAGAGGGGAAGAAACACTATTCTCAACCCACCACCAGGCAATGGTATTCCTAATGTAACCCAGGAGACCTCTGGCCTTCTTTGCTAGGAGGGTGCATTCTGGCTCATGGTCAACTAGTGCCCACCAGGACACCATAGTGTTTTCCTGCCAAGTTGCTTTCCACCATGTCAGTCCCAAGCTTTCAGAATTCAGAAAATTATCTTGTTTTCAGTGATTTCACAGCAAACATTCAACAACAGCTTTGGCATTGGAAAGACACCAGATTTTCTCCATCACTTTGTGGCTTGAAAGCTCAGTATGTTTAATCTTTGCCAAAAGATCACGTTACATAAACTCTGGGTATATCACATAATGTACTCTCTTGCAAAGACATGGAGTACTTTTTAAATGAAACACTTTTTACTGTTTGTGCCGGTTCAACAACCTTGTAAATTAAACAGACTCATTAATTTTTCATCTGTATTTCTCAACTACACTTTTAAAACCTTGAAATGCAATTCTGCTAATGGTGCTACAGCTACAGATTCATTAGTCAGAATTTTCACCACAGACTCTTGCTCTCAAATTTGCATCATAAAACTATGTTTAGATATTAACATTAGTTTTCTAAGACTAATTTTAAACTAGTTTTAAGCCAGGAGCACACACACACAAAAAAAAAAAGAACCAAGAAAACACTTGTGTTAGTGTATTTTCCAGCTTTAAAGCATAAAGTCTCCCAGCTTTTGTGTTCCTATAAATTGTATAAAACAAAAATCAGACTGCTTCATAAACTACATATTGATGAGAAATCACTGAAATTTGTTCTAACTTTTTGCTCATTTTCATGAAAGAAATGATGACGTTATCCTTGAGAACTTGATACTACAAATCAGTACTCATTGTTTGGACTCACATGCTTGTGTCCAGCCTTCTTATATCAAGTTGCTACAATCTATCTTATATTAAATGTATCCTGAAACTGGCCAGTAATGCACTTTCCTACTCAAAGATGTAACAGATAGTCAGGTGAAGATATATAAGGGCAGTGCTTGAAACATATAGGAGACCGTAAAATGCATTATGCACCTCATATTGCAACGTCTGCTCATGTTCTTGGTTACCCAAACCTTTTAGAACTTCCATTAGTTCTGTGATTATGCTCATAACCTGTTTCAGCTGTTTCTTTAAAGTCAGAAGACCAGTGACAAAAAATTTGAGTGTGCCAAGAACTACTGCGTATAACTAATTACTTCAAGAAAACTTAGAGTGCATTCCAAACTTTTGTTTACATTTTGCTGATTCTCATGGAGATAAAACATGAATTTTTTTCTAGAAAAAAATCAGTTTAAGAATAAGATATGAGGAAACAATGCCTTTAAAAAAAACCAACTCAGGTTGAAATGCACAATCCTTTGCACATTATGGTAAAACAACTGTTAACTAGTACCCTGAAAGAAATTCAGAGAACTTAACATTGTAAAAATTTGTTCTTGTATGTCTTTTATCTTTCTCATATATCAAAACTATTAGTATCAACACTGAACCATGATTCTCATTAATCACAACGTAACAGTATTGTGTAAATATGCAATTTTCAAAGTAGTACTCTTTGTACTTTAATAATTTGATTTACCAAACTAAAGCTTCGTTTTGTAAGTGAGGGAGCTTCACAGGTCACCTTCTGATCTGTGGAGTTTGATGAGTTCCTGGACTGGACTCCTGAGGAAGGAATCCTACCTGAACTCTGCTTAGCTTCAGACTTGGCTCCTAGATCAGCTCTAAAAGGAAAAGAAAATAGAGAGCAATCTTGATCAGTCAGGTGCCCACTGGAATACACTCTGAGACTCTTAATTCCTCAGCTGCTTTTGTCCATAAACCTGATGAAACATGACACTGACTCAAAGGCTTTTAATTACTCCAGGGAGCACTCAAGAATCACCTTGTTGTGTCTGGAGTATATCACATCTGTTTATGCTTTCAGATTAAGGTAGACTGTATTACCAGCTTCTCTCCTTCTGTATTTCTGAGCTTTTCATCACACCTACAATGACACTCATGCTAAGATTCATCCTATCTCACTAATTTTTAATTGAGGCACTGTCCTGGTTTGAGAGGAAGTGTGTTTTTTGGGATGCTGTGGTCAAACA
Source organism: Geospiza fortis (assembly GCF_000277835.1). Classification (NCBI taxonomy): domain Eukaryota; kingdom Metazoa; phylum Chordata; class Aves; order Passeriformes; family Thraupidae; genus Geospiza; species Geospiza fortis. The sequence continues at coordinate 2,134,246 of NW_005054404.1, read as the reverse complement.
TATAGGTGCTCAGATTTGAATACTGGCACCTGGTGTGGCCACTGAGGACATGGATACACCTCTGAGAACACAGGGGGTTAAAAGCAGAGAGCTCCCAGGAAAACTTTCTCTTGGGTTCCAGCAGAGAAACAGGTCAGACCTCCCCTGCCCAGCTGCTGTGGACTGGGCAGGGGAGGGGAAGCCATGCAGCCAGGTGAGGTGAGCCTGGGCCCTGAGGATGGAAGGGTGGAGGAGCACCAAGAGACATTGTGCAGCCACCACCCCCAGGAGAGAGAGAGAGAGAGAGAGAGAGAGAGACAGCCTGTGTCTGTGTCACCTTGAAATTTGACAGCATGACCAGCTGAGAAGGAGAAGGGGGGGGTGTGGCGAGAAGG
>NW_005054404.1:2126629-2133157 GCF_000277835.1 Geospiza fortis | reverse complement strand
TACAGCCTCTGCCTGGATACTCAGACATTTGTCTGGATCTCTGGATTCGTCTTTGTCTGTTCCTGCATATGTATGGATTCAGCTCTACATGTGAAGAGACACAAAGGAACGTGTGGTCATCCCTGCCTCAGGCAGAATAAACTGTATATAAGCTAGCCGCTGGAAGCACTCAGGGTGAACCACTGGGGAAACACTGTCACTTTGTAAGTCGGATCCTGGTTCATCCAGCGCCGAAACCTGGGTCCAACGCTGCCCAAGGCTGTGGTGGTTTTTTGAAATTCTATTTTTTGTTAGCGATCTAATAAATCTTTGTTAAATTTTTTTCATAAATTTGGCTACCGATTTGATAATTTATAACAGAACCATTTTTCCTGTGACACAGAGACTGCATTTAGGGGGAGGCAATGGCTTGGAGCCAAGAGAGTGCAGTGATGTTATGTGAAAGAGTGCGTGAACAGGGACGATGGGTGAGGAGGGTGGTGGTGGTGCCCTCCGTCTTCGGGGAAGAAGATCTCTGTTTTTGAGACTCCTCGGCCCCAGGGGGTGAAAGCTGGGGGGGACAGGTGTCCCGAAAGTGAGAGACTGTGCTCTTTTTGGAGCGTGACAAAGCATCCTTAAAAGGAAAACCCTAGAAGCAGCTCTGGTCCATGTGCAGTGGTGAGAGCACGGGGCATGGAAGGAAGATGTCACGATGGCAAATGACCTCCGGGCGTTGCCACGTGTGACATGGAAATACACGAGGTTTCAGCTGTGTTTCCAGGGGAAGCCTATGGCACAAAAGGGACTCCTCTCTCCTTGATGAATTGAGAATTGATTATCTGAAGGGTGGTGATGGACTGAGAGTTGGTGATCTGAGGAATGGATGTATTGGAAATTTGGTGGGGGGAGGAGGAATGGTTTTGGAAGGTTTTCATTCTTTCTATGTGTTTCTTTTTACATATAGTTGTAGGTTAATAAAGTTTTTCTTCTTCATTCCTAAGTTGGAGCCTGCTTTGCTCTGTTCCTGGTCACATCTAACAGCAGACACCAGGGAACATATACTTTCATGGAGGCACTGGCATTGCGCCAGCGTCAAACTGTGACAGGCACTTAGGTCAAGAATCTAGTCACCGTAGACTTCTGTTACCCTCAGCAACAAGATCTTAGATAAGCCTTAACTGTTCTCTGGAAGTATCCTGTGTCTCACTCTAAAGGGAATGGAAGTAATGAATAATCCTGATTTGACTCCTGCCTGATAAAACATTCTGTTTAAAAGCCTGACACTGGGTCTGACAAACTTTGGCCTTCTGACTTTTCTATGTAGAAAATTTATGCTTACCAAATCTAAATTCTGGAACAAAATAATTTCTGAATTGCCAGAGTAAATTTAAATTATGCTTTGTTTTACATTTTCACATAAGTAACTAGAATTATTTTATGGATGTGAAATTCTCTTCCATTTTAGCCAAGTGTCTCCTCTACTTGTCTGTTCATACCTCTCCATTTGCAGTAATGATTCCATGTTACTTCTGATCCTACTTACTAAAAATTTCACAATAAAATTTATCCTTTTCTTGCCCACTCATTCTGTGCAGCTTTTTCTTTGCCATACAGGCAGTATGGCATATACAGACAGTCCCATTAATCCCATCAGTCACTCCAGTACGATCACATAAACCCCTTCCCCATACATTTCTAAGCTCCATCACCCACTTCCAAATTCCTTATCAGGGACTTGGTACAAGGACTCATCCTGCAGCTCTAACTGTAGTCACCACAGATGCACACTCCCTGTGCATCTTTTACAGTGAATTCAAACAGCCCCTCCCTGTGAATGAGTCAGACCCACTTCATTCCCAGTACATCTCTTGTTTGAGCACCACAACAAAGACCCACCATCCATCTTTTGCTCATGGGATCTCTTCACAGAGCTTCTGCAGTTTATTTTCAAGTGTTCCTCCTGCAAGGGATCAGAGACAGCTTGGTCTTTTGTCTTTTTCTCCCCCTGAATCTTGCTTTTGAGTAGTCTTTTCTGCTATCATTAATTCAGCACTCACCTCTGGACTGAAACATAGAGTTGGTTTTCTCCAAACCAACCGACCAGGTTGTAACAATTTCTGGATATGAAATGTTTTGAGTTATCAATGACACCTTCATGGGATTTTTTTTTTTATTTGCAATTATACTCAGGGAATTTAGCAGATATAAGGATCCTATTTTTTACTTAACACTTTATCTGTGTGTAATAAGAGAAAATTTTGGCCTCACACAACAAACAACTGAAATAGCCAGCTGAACTACTGGAACTGCTTCTTAAAAAAGAAAAATGTAGGATATAAGAATTATTAAATAATGCATTTATGATGGATTGTAGAAAAAAAAATGTGCTTTGCACACTTAAACATAATACCCCAGGTGGAAGCTCATTACAAAATCTTCTTTCCAAGCTCTGTTTTCATGCACATTAAAATAATCATTAAATTCAGATTTTTTTTTTAATTTAAATTCTCAAAGTGTTGCTGAAGTTGAGCGTATTCTAAGTAGGAAAGAATTTCAATGTTAATTCAGCTTTCTTAGTAACACAGGTATATGAATATAGTGAGTTTCACCAAAGTGTGAGTTCTAATGTGTACATAAGGACAGCAGCACATGAAGACTCACTTCTTCTGTGTGTATGAAGACTCAAAAGTGAAGCAAGTAATATGGAAAACATCTCTGCAATATTAAGAACAAATTTTTCTATTCTATCTTAGAAGTCAAAACAACTAATTTCATAGAACTTGTTTATAGAGGATGAAGGTATTTTTTACTGTATATTTTTTCAATAATTTTCCTATGTAAATAAGAATGCCTCTCCTGGGGAAGAGGCTGGCATCATTTTCCCATCATTTCCCCTACATGCAGTCAGCAGTAAGGGCTGCCATCTTGGGTGGGGGCAGTACCCCAACATTCTGGGATTCTCCTTGTTCCCATGGGGCTCCTGAGATTTAGCAATTTTGTGTTAAGTGATTATTTACTAGCTGGTTTGCATTTTTTTTGCTGTTGATGTTTTGCCTGTTAGTAACCGATATTTTTTAACTTATATCTACTAATATTTGTTCCTTATTGGTGGAAAGGGATTGGTTGAAATTAGGGAGAGGCAACTCATTTTAATGAGTGTCTACATCTTTAAATTGTCATGACGAAAAGAAAGGGAGCAAGCCCAGAACACATGCCTTAGTATCAGTAAAAATAAACTCCTCTGGCAAAAGTCAAAGCACAAGCTATAGGAAACACCAAGTTGCAGAAAACCTTCTGTTTTTGTTGTCCTCAGTGCCTAGTCAACATTACTGGCTCTTCTTTCTATGAAACTTCTTGAAGTTTAAGTTCAATTCACAAAACATAAAAGATTAATTGAAATTTCTAGAATTTACTTATTGTCACCACACAAAACAAACTTCATATATATTTCATTACATCCATACTGAGCATACAAATGCAAGTGTCTGCAATAATCACGTATTTCAGTAAGTGTTCCAAAAATATAACTTTTATGCATGGCTTCTGGGATCAAGGCCAGTTGTAGCTACAAGATGGTCTACACAGCTGCTACCACATCACATGAACCTGGAGAGTGCCAAGATAAAGGGAGAAATAGGAGAAATAGCTACAACCCCCTCTTTCTTTAAATAGTTTTCCATTTCATCTCCCCTGTATTGTTCTGCAACATCTTACGTCCTATAAACAGAAACACAGAATTGTAGAATACCCTGAGTTGGAAGGGACCCAGCAGGATCACTGAAGTCCAACTCTTGGCCGTGCACAGGCCACACCAAGAATCACCCCACATATTTTAGAGCATTGTCCAAACACTTCTTGAGCTCTGTCAGGCTGGTGCTGTGACCACTTTCCTGGGGAGCCTGTTCGGCCATCTTCTGGGTGAAAAACCCTTTTCTAATATCCAACCTAAACCTCCCCTGACACAACTTCAGGCCATTCCCTCGGGTCTTGTCACTGCCACCACAGAGAAGAGATCAGTGCCTGCCCCTCCTCTTCCCCTCATGAGGAAGTTGTACCTGCTGTGAGGTCTCCCCTTCTCCAGGCTGAACAGACCAAGTCACCTCAGCTGCCCCCCATATGTCTTCCCCCTCTAGGCCCTTCATCATCTTTGTAGCCCATAAATATATGTTGCCCTGCAATGTGCAAACACAGACAGTTGTTTACAAAGGAGAGAAAATAGCTCAGAAAATTGCATTCCAACACTGAGAATATGTGCCAAAATATTGGAGTGAAATACTGACACCATAGAAGAAATGTCAGAACAAAGCATCAAAATACAAAAGTGTTATATGGGGCAATGCCTCAAAGCATCCTGACTGTGACAAGCTGACAAGAAAATCTTGACTTAGAATGCATTTAAGTCAAAAAATAGTATGACAAAAGGGCTGACAAGGAAGCTATGAGGCACAAAGATTCTTAACTCTGGACGACCACTGATGTTTAAAAAGGGAGAAAGAAATAAAGCACTTATTTTAAGCAATGACTAACTAAGTGAAAAGAAAACAAAATTGTTGGATGAAGAAAGGTCAGAAGTGTGTCATTGGGGCCTACAAGAAACTTTCAAAGCAAGTTATTTCAGTGTTCAGAGGAAAGGAAAATTGAAGTTATGACCCAATAGGCTACACAGATGGAACAACTCTAATTGATGTGAGGCCAGGCTGGCACTGGTTGGATTCACAGAACCAGCTGGCTCCCTGTTTCTGCTTCTGTCTTTCTCTTTGCTAAGATGCACAATGGAACCTCAGACTGGCATATGAAGGGATTAGTTTTGCATGAAATACCAAGACAAAAGGAAGGAGATCTTTATTTTCCTTGGAAGATTTTTCCTTCTGGATTTTTTGCACCCAATTTTACACTCACTGCAAACAAAAACAACCTAGATGAGAGATTATATCTAGTAATTCTTAAACATATATTGACAGCATGGTGTGTATCAGATCTAGTACTAATCTATACAGTCAAATTCAGCTCCTCCTCGCACAGGTCACTGTAGCTGCCTGACATTGGTGGTACTACAAAGAAAAGTTCACTCTCTGATGGTTGGCTGACTTTTGCTAAACTGGATATAACTGTTCAAGTCTGAACTTTTATGAAGCACCAGCTGTGGTAAACACCCCTCATCTGCAGAGAGACTCAAAGCACTCTCAGCAAACATACGCTTTAAGTTAAATTCAGCTCCTGTTGGAACAAAATTCCTTTACTATAAGATGAAGGGATGAGTTCAAAGTATTTTCAGTTGGATCTTTACTGATCCAGATGACACCTATACTGCTACTGAACATCCAGCACCACCTTCAGAAACATTCCAAACAGAACTCAAAAGTAACACTTTGAAAGGACTAACTTGGGCTAACCTCAATTGCATGCAAGGCTTGATAAGAAGCGCCGTCAAGTGGGATTTTGTTGCAGTTCACTCACAGGAGAGTGAACTGCCTAAGCACCAGTTAGAAATCAAACATTAAAATATAACAAGATCCAAAAGCTAGGTCCTGCAGATAAAATGTATTACAGAGACAGCAGACAACAGTTGTATTTGTTGAAACATTCAGACTTCAAAGCAGAATTCTAAGCACAACAGTGCCATCCAGGGGCCAGCTAATTGCTGGTAAATTTCCTGAAACTATTTTTGGGCTTTTTTAATTTGTTGTGCATTGTTTGCTTTTGTTTTTTGTTTGTTTGATTTTTTTGTTTTTGTTTCATAAAAAAAACAAAACCAGCAGAAACAAAAACTAAAAAAACACCCAAAAAATTATTCATTCTCAAATATACTAAGCTTTGCTTACATTTAAGCACGGCTTTTGCAAAAGTCTCAATAGAATATTTGTAGCAATTTAAATCAACAAATCCTCCTAGCACAGGAAACTGGCAATGATGAGGAAAGTTCTGATGAAACTTTGCCAAAATTTTCAGACCGAGAGATCACTCAGTCCAAAACACATGCTCAGCCACACTTCACCACGGCTATTTAAAATCAATCATGTATATAAAATTTCACACAACCAAAGCTTCAGGACGTATAGTTTCTACACAGCCCTAAATCTTCCTTCTGCGCAAATGGAAGACTCAATCTGAAAATTGTGAGGCACTTTGAAAACAGAGGCTGTTTTGTCATGGTGGCCACGGAGCAAAGTCTGGAGATACGGCAGCGCCACAGCTTACTCCTGCAACGCCTCCCCGTCAGCAGCAACAAGGCGGGAAAAGCAAACACTCCAAAATATTTCTACAATAAACTAGAAATATTTCTACTATAAACTCGTGGGGGCAGAGGCGGCTTCAGTTTAAGGACTTACAAACCTACATCGGCCAGATTAAGCCAGCCGGCGATGCCGAGCCCAGCGCCGCGCCGTGAAGCGTAAGGTTCCGCCTAGGGCCAGGCGACCTCCTTAGGCCCAGCCCAGACGCCCCGAGTCGGCCGGGCTCGAGATCCGCCCCCTGCCCGCGCCGCCCGTCCCGCTGAGGCCCGGAGAGCGGCCCCAATCAAAGCTCTTTAACCCCGCGTTGCAGGCGGGC
>NW_005054404.1:2106646-2126539 GCF_000277835.1 Geospiza fortis | reverse complement strand
GGAGCCGTGGGGGAGACCGCAGGTGACCGGCGCCGTCCCTCGGCGTGGGAAGACGCGTCCCAAGGTGCTGGAGCTCCGCTGTGATGGAAACAAACGTTCGTCGCGCGAAGTTAAGCTACTTGCGGGGGGTGGCACGCGATCCCGACACGTGTGCCTCGGTGCGGCGTCCTGACCCCGAGCGTCGTTCCATCACGCCTGCCTTGCTGTGTTTGTGTTCACACTGAAGTTTTGCAGGTGATCTAGCGGACCCGCCAAAGCCCCAGCTGCCTGCCTCCTGGATGGCAAAGATATTGCCTTATTTTCTTGGACGTGGAGAGATTGAAAATGAAAAATGAATAGGTTACAGCTAATTTCTTCTTGTTCTGTAAGAAGTTCGGTATTTCATGTTTATTTCAGTATATTTTTTTCTTCTTCACTATAGTGTGAATTCGGTTATGTGTGTTTCACTTGTGACGGATTTTGGTTACATATTTGCAAATCATTGTGCACAGTAAGTCTGACACAACTAAAGTAACCTCATTTTAGGTGTTGCAGCAACAGTTTAGAATAGCTGGCAGTTCTGCTGAGCGTGTGTGATATGAGCACCTGTACTTAGCACTGTGCACGTCCAGAATTCCTACATAACTAACAGCTTGATGCCATCAGCAGAACAAAAATTACTTTTTTTAGGCATATGATAGCTTGGAGACGGGTTAATTTGCAAGTTGATTTCAAGAATTTAGCAAAGTGTAACCTCTTCATCAGGAAAAGTGTTTGATAGTGCATAAAATCAAGATATTTACTCAGTAGTTTTTGGTTCATGCTGTTAACAAGTGTAAGGTCAGAAATGAGTGATTTGACATTGAAACATACCTGTAAATCACCAAGGAGAGATGAGGGTATTTCATTGATTGTGGTAGTGTGGACTTCTTGTGGTTGATTCATGTTTGAGTGATGCTTCATAGTCTTTCACTGCAAAAATGTTAATAAAACAAGGGCTGAAAACAGGAGCGTTCTTTGACTTGAGGACCTCTTCAGAAAAAGAGTACAGTAAGTTTCTGCACAAAACATTGGAAGATTTCAGGAATGTCATTTCAACTAATACTTCAAACATAACTTTGTCCTGAGAGGAAACTAAAAGTTCTGGAGAAAGTAGCTTTTACTAGTTTCTACAAAAAGCAGACACTCTGTAATAATAGCTTTATCTGGGATATAAGGTAGGAAAAGACTGAAATCTTGGATGCCATCTCTTCTAGAGGGACAGAAGATCAATCTGGCTTAGAGTAGGATGAGACCTAGCGTGAGTAGAATAAAAGGTGTTTTCCATTTCTATGCATATGTCTTTTTGTAAGTGTCAGAGCTGTGTTAATGACTATGGTGTTTAGTTATAAAATGTAAAATAAATAAAATTATTTACCAATACCTGGGTATTTCCTATCTCTATAATAGATACCCTCTGTGTATTTGTTACAGAGATGCCCTTGTAAGAATACATTTTAAGAGTAAAAATCCTATCTTCCTCTGATAAAGATGAAATGGAGGAATTTTATTAGGACCATGTTTAAATTAATAACTTTTCAAAATGCAGTCTATTAAATAATATTTCTTGTCTATTCTTCCAATTTGTTAAGGGAAAGCAAATTATGGAGCAGCTCTATTCTGTGCACCTTCAGCTTTCCACAGTCAGACAGTACTGTGGGGATCATATGGGTTTTTTCCCATTGGGCCATATACAGTAGGTATGATGGTATTTGTTGCAGAGACGACCTTGTCACCCTTATATAGCTGATAACTTGTTTGTCTTTGCTGGATTTACAGGAATCCACCGTCTGAAGGGAGTCTACAAGAAAGCTGGAGAGAGACTTTTCTCAAAGGCACGTAGAGATAGTATAAGAGGGAATCGCTTTAAATTGAAAGAGAGTAGATTTAGATTGGATATTAGGAAGGAATTCTATGCTGTGAGGGTGGTGAGGCAGTAGTGTTTGTTGGGCTGTGCATATGTGGATGCTCTGTCTCTGGAGGTGTTTAAGGCCAGATTGGATGCACTCCAAGCAACCTGGTCCAGTGGGAGATGACTCTTCCCATTGCAGCAAGGTCAGAACCAGGTGGCCTTTAACCAGGTGGCCTCTTTTTTAACCCAAACCATTCTATGAAATTCTGTGATATTATATATTTCAGGCTTTAATTCTAGCAAAGGAAGACTTCTGCTTTTAATTAACCAAAAACACCATGTCCTGCTAAATGGTGGAATCTTAAGGAATTCTAGGATGACAGATTTCAAAACTTTTTTTACCAATTCACCTTTTGTTTACAGGAAGAACAGATATTCTTAAGACCAGTGTTTCCCAGTGAAATAAACTGGCACTTATCTTAATGTTAATTGACCTTTATTTTAATAACTTACTGTTTTCTGTTTGATATTAGTTGCTAAGAAATAGTTATAAGTGCCAGAAAGCTTACTTGTTCTGCAGTGTCTTCTACATGAGATGTATGTGTGCTTTGAAACTAGAGGACATTTAATTGCATGATAATTTAATGGTGATGATTTAGAAAATGCTCTGGGGAAATTAGACAAGTAGTGGACTGTGATGCCTTTGTCCTTTCTGAGAGCTTTTGAACTCATTGGCTAATTTCAGAGAAATTGGAAAGGAATGGAGACCTTAAAAGTTGTTTGGCTTCAGTTTTTTTTTTTTAATTAGAATTTGCTTAAAGAATAATACCTCCATGGACCAATAGTCTCCCAACTGTTCTGATCTATGGGGAGCAAAGAATGAGAATGTTGTACTGTTTAGGTGACTGGGTGAATGAGGTACCTGTACAATGTTAACGACCCAGGGCGCAAAGAAGAAATTGCAATTATTGTGATGAGGTGAAATAAGACAGAAAATAATAAGAAACCAATCATATTCACAAATAATTATTTTAGACATTTCATTAATGTTTCTTTTCATGAAAAGTTGTTTATAGCAGTGTAAGTACTTCAAAATATCACACTATTTCCATGTTAACAAGCAGGACTTGTGCCAAAAGTGCATAAATTATTTCTTTTGTTTACTCTAATTGAGTATATACCTAGATAATAACAAAAAAAGTAAGGTCTTGGCAGAGCTCACAGTCAGCAAGGTCCAGTAATTTTAGGAAGCTATCTTGCTGCTGGTAAATAGCATGGTAGAGTTTCAGTGTGACTGCATGACTGAAAAATTAAGATTGAAAAGGGTTAAGAAACACAATTTTTTTGTAATGCAGGCATTGTATTACTGTGTGGGATTGCTGCTTTTTGATTACTGGGTGAATTGGGTGGGTGCAAAATAAAAGGGAAGGAGGGAGGGTGGGTGCAAAGGAAATAAAAACCACAAAATTGGAACAAACTGAAACAGTGAAGACTAGTTTTTGGGAAAGAAGAAAATGCAGTATTTCTTACCATTTTCTACTCATTGCGTTCACTGAAACAAAGGAAAGCTTAAGTCATAGAATGAAAATTTCAGTTTTGCTATTCCATATTCATTGGATATGGTCTTACTTTTGAAGGGTTTGTCTGTATTAAGCCTAATGGTATTTTCCAATTGTGGTTACTCTTACAAGCATGCATGCTGAAGGAATAAGTTTTAAAACCCATTGCTGTCTTGAATATGTTTCCTGTGTTAAAAAGCTTTCTAAGAAATTTCAGGTGTCTTGCCACAGAATAGCTTCCAAAGTTAAACTTTTCTGGAAACATTTGCTAGATGGCAGCACATAATCATCAACTACCATGGATAAGGGCAAGTTTAAAGGGAGATAGCTCATGTTTAATGTGAAAAAATTATCCTTGTTGATCAACAGTACACAATAGTATGAAACAGAAGCTGTTGAATGGGAGCCCTACAGATTTCTAGGGTTTTTTTCAGTACCACTGTTTCTTAAATTATGTTGTTATGCTTTTACCATCCAAATCTGCTAACGGCATTGAATTAATGCTACAAATTCAGTTCTCTTTCTACCCTTTTTTTTTTTTTTTTTTTGATTGTTTTCTGTTTGCAGCTACCTCAAGGAGCTGTGCTGTAGAAAGCTCTTGAAGCTAATGCAAATGAAGTCTGTATACAGTGTTTTAAAAATAAGTGTTCTTATATGTACCTCCATGAGCTCTGTAATGGCTAAAGTTGAGTATTAGTAAGGCATCATATTATAAAAAGCAAATTCTTAAGAGTTGAAAGTTGTTTCTGAGGGACACATGAATCAAATTTTCCAAACTTGATTGGTTATCAAAACTTTGCTATCAGGTGAATTTTTCTCTTAAATTTGTGGTAATTAATCTTATGCAGACAAAATAGTTTTTTATTGTATTTACAAAACTACAGGTTTTAGATAATAAAAGCGAATGTCTGCATAATGCTTGTCATCTACAATGGAATTGTTCTTTTTCTTTCCTAAAAGGTAGGATCAAGATAAAACCATACCTTGAGAATGATGTGTGTACACACATATTTTTCAGCCTGCCAAGCAAAGTCCAGAATTAAAATTGTTATGTAGGAGGCTTAGTAATAAAGCTCGAGGTGATAAATTCCATTTATATTGTTTTGGGTCCCAGCACTTTGTGTTGTGATGCTCTACATGGCAACACTCAAGCTCTTCTACTCTTTAGATTTAGGGCAGACATCCTGGCCTCAGATTTACCTGGGCAGCAGTTTGGGTCATGGCATGTTTAGAAGGTAGTCTGGACATATGAATTAAAAATTTAAATTGGTGTATTGCAAAGTCAGGTATGAGTAGCATAGCTGGTAATGAAAAAAATCAGACAAAAAGCCACGGAGCATAACCTTAACTTAGGGAGAAAGACTGACATACAGTCTCTGGAAGTCTGAAACTGCAGTCTTGAGTTTTAGCTGTAGTTTAATAATTGTACAAAACTATATCTGTAGTTATTTAGTCTTTTATCACAGTGCAAACGGAAGTAAATGTATATTTGTAGATGCTTATATATAAAGACTGAGTTGTCTTGGTGTAGTGTGGGTAGGTATTGTGTTTGTCCTTAGGTGTTCAGATGCAGCTAAGACCGAAAACAAAAAGGAAAGAGCTATTGAAATTGCATTTATACATGTCTTCATTCACGAGTTGAAGAAAGTTCAAGTACATCCTTTTACAAGTAAATACCTTTTGGTCACCAAAGTTTCTGTATAGCAGTAAAGAGAATGTGGTCTGAACAGAATATCAGGAAAGATTAGGGAGGGGGAAATTGAGCAAGTCATTAATTCTTCCTGAAGCTGAATTGATTTCTATAACCAGGAACTGCGTCATGTTTTTTGTAAGGTGCACTAAATGTGAATGATGTGATTTACCCATGCTAGTCCTTCGTGTATTATATATTTCTAGTTTTTATACAGTACATCTAGCATGCTTAAATATTTTTGAATTGATAATAAAATTAACCTAAAGTTCTTTAGTCTTTGAATGGTCGCCATTTTTGCAAGAAGCATTCTGTAAAGTGAGTATTTATTTGTAGTTACTTAAAATCTTCCATATTTTCAGCCCTCTTCAGCATTATGTATGACTGTCTTGTCACTCAGATGTGATATATCTCTCTGTGTTTTTATTGATTTAGGGTGATACATTAGACATATAATTTAAAATTTTGTTTATTCAAGGTCTGTTTTTTTACTCACATTTTATTCTATAGAAACCGGGAGAGTTGAAGCACCTTCAATATTAAATATAAGGCTTTTTGTGGAGAATTGCTTTGCAGCTCAGACAGATGAGACATGCCCCTGATGGAGTGTGATTCTCTTAACTGTGGTTTCACAAATGTCTGGACTTGCTGCTTCTGAATCTGGGGCTTCTCACTCACCCCTTCCAGCCACGTGGTCTTGCCTCCCACTTCTCTGCTCATAGGAAGTTTGTTGCTGGAGGAGTTTTCTGCTACAGAGTGATAGTAACAATCTTACCAGGTTCTTACAAGCCGGTGGGAGCAGCAGCGATGTGGGACTTCACGTGAGTGGGATGGGCGCAGAGGTAGGGAGGTGGACTATCCTGCCGCAGCGAGTGAGCTGTTTGATTGGCTGATAGAGCTGTGCTGTATTTCATCTCACTTTTGTGTTTCTCTGTAAGCAGTGGCTTTGTGTGAAATAAACACAGAATTTAAGGAGGGTGTTGAACCATAAAACTCTACACTAGAGTGATGCATAATGTACAGTTATGTTGTCTGGCAGGTGTTTTGTTACAGAAATAGTGGTCAAGGCTGTGAAGGCAGGAGAATTACAGATTTCGAAGGGGAAGCCAAATGAGCCCTTATATTTGTCTAATATTGATAGCTTTACATAATGAGTTCCTAGGACACTAGTTAAAAATCGGCTTTAAAGAAGAATCTTAAAATTTCAGTGGTGTCAGGGTATACAGGTGCCTAGGATGCTCTGTGGTCAGAATTGAAGCTGTGGCTGCATACTGGCACTGCCAAGATCTGTTTATCCCTGACAATTTGTGTTCTTAAATACTTCCTTGAACCTGGTCATACAATCTCTTGTATGTCACTAAGTTTATTTTATGGGAAATGTGACTAAGGAGGGAAAAAACAGTCTCTCATCTATTGCAAAAGAACAAGTCACAGTCTAGTAATTAGTAGAGGAAAGTGTAGTATTTGAGTTGTATTTCCAATAGTAATTAAGAAATTAACTCCTGTTGCTCTCAGGGACTTGTTGAAGCATGATGCTTCAATGGGCTTTCTTTTAAAATGCTCTTTACTATTGTGGGCAAATTGATATGAGCATTCAGATTTTTACTGTATTAGATCCAAGGATCCAAATGTCTCCTGTTACCTAAGGTATGTTTTGATATTTTAAAGTATATTCCTAAGCCTTCCTTACTGTGATGAAAAAGAATTCTAGATGGCAACTTTCAAAATAACACTGACAGAGTGCTGTAGACACTACCGTGTTTAAGGCAGTTTAGAATACTGGGCAGTCAGTTCAGTGCAGTGATCCAGCATCTCACTGAAATAAAGTAGCTACCCCCAAAGATTTATTTTTATGCTATCCCCTGGGCTATGAGGTAATTGAGGAATCCTTTACGGCAATTTCATATTTGTGTCTGGTCTCCTCATATAAAGGAGAAGTGAGACTTGAGGTGAGGCATCTGACCAGTTACCTGGTATTCGACTGAGCTGTGAGATATCTTAACTGCTCATAATTCAAGATACAGTCTTTCTCTTTAAGGCATGAAGCTGTCTGAGGGGGAAAAATTTTAATTTAATGGCTTTGTAATTATAAAACTTTCCAGTAATTGAGAAAGTTGATGGGTAAGTTCCCTCAGTCTGAGGTGAGTTGATTCCTGTGAATCTCAATGACCAGCAGAGTGCACTAATCACAAATATTAACAAATACTGTTGCTGGGCTACTGTCTGGCAAAGGGTGATTTTATGGAGTGAGGGGAGCCTGGTCATGTGTTTCACCAGTGGGAGCATTTCCGTAGGAAAAGTCCTTGACTGTGCTCCAAGGGCTGCTTATCCAACAATTAGCACAAAATAGATGAGCTCCCTGAAAGGAGAAACTGGAACTCGGAACTCTTTACTCCTGAGAAAAATTCTTCTTGCTGGTCTATAGACAAGTTCCCTTGCTATTTTCTCTGTGGTTTATGAGCTGTATTTCGTCCAGCACCTATACAGTGTGCTGGCCAAGCCATTTTCTTGAAGTAGAAACATTTACCCTAGACTTCTATACCAGGTTTTTTCTATTCTGTTAAGTGCCCCAGCATCTAAGCTGTTCCTCAGATGGTGGACACCAGTTCTTGTTCTCTCCTGAGCTATCTGCCAGTATGGTTCACACATGTATCACAGCATCTCTGCCTCTTGGTCAGCTTAAGCTGGCTTGAAGTTCATATATGAACACTTCAAAATTATTCTTAAGGTAGAATGGCTAGCACTTGGATGCTTTTGAAAAAGTATGGGTGCCTAGGATGCTTTGTGGTCAAATTGAAGCTGTGGCTGACTACTGGCACTGCCAAAATCTGTGTATCCCTTGCTCACACATGGTCTTAAATACTTCCTTGAAGCTTGTTCTGCATTCTCTTAAATGTCACTAAAGTCAGTCTACAGTCTTGGAAAGGCATATAAACAAGTTATGAGAACTGAGAAAAGATAAATTTCTGCACGATTCAAAACTAAATAGCTAATCTTTTCCATCAGTTCATTTCTTAGTACACTGGCAAATCACTGTTTTTTCTGTATATTACAAGTCTATGCAAAGTTGGAAAGCAAACACGGCTTTCTTTTTAAACTCTAGAATACTTGGCAGGAGTCATTTTAGCTCTGTGGAAATGCATGTAAAAATTCTTGCATTAGTTTTGTTACTAATAAATAATTGTAGGCACAACAGTTTCTTGAAGAAGGAAAAGAAAGTTGTGCTACATAGAGCTTGATTTCTGCTTAAAACAGTTGAAGTGTTAAATTGCTGACATTCTTTTACAGACCATGTAAATGTCCTAAGGAAAAAGTCTTTTGAAAGCTTATGAAATTTCCGAACTTATACTCTGTGAGATAAAATTCTGAGGAATTGTGGCTTTTTTTTCCCCCTAGGAACTGTTCCAGCAGCTGTTTCTAAAGTTTCTAGAGTTGCCACATCATCAATTTTACTAACATTAGCAGCAAATTCTGATCTGTTTGCTCTTCGCACAGTTTTTTTTCAGCAGATTACTGAAGCAATTAACCATGGCTAACAAGGCAGTTTTTTACTTCTGACAGTGTTGTATACAGCCATTATTGGACTACTGTACTTGAGGACAGGAATGAAAACTTTTTCTTAGCTCGAGTGGTTTATATAAAGTGTGTGTGGTAGGCCACGTAGGCTAGTAAGATGCTCTCATAAAACAAAAACATCTGTGGTTCCTTGGTGTGGTAGTGTACAATAATGAAAAAAACATGCAAACGGTCATGGGAAACTTAGTAACTTTTACTTTAAGGGAACTGTGAGGTACTTGCAGTACACAGTGTAGTTTTTTTTATTAAATGTAATTTATGGCTATATATGCCTGAGTAAAACACAATTTAAAAATAGTTCTTTTACAGTAAATGGGCAAAATTGCTTACTGCTGTCCTTGCAGAGGTCTTTCGGTAGCCTTTACATTGCTGGATCTGGAACTTTGTGCTAAATGCAGAAGGGAGCAAGGCTGAAATAGGTGTAGAAGGGAAGGTGTGGTGTTAGACTTTTTCATAATAGGCTTTCAGATTTGGGGGCTTGGGGGAGGAGATGTTCCAATAAGAGAATAGTAGCCAGTTGTGAATTCATTGCAATTCCTCATTGGTATGCTATGATAAAATTCTTTTCAGTTTGTCTTGTGCTGCAGTAGTAAAGAGCAATTAATGGAGAAGTAAAGTGGCCAACTACTAAATTCAGTGACTCTTTTGAATGTGTTTCAAGTCATGTAAACTAAAGGGATTTAAAAGTCTTGTACTGATTTTGTCTGAAAAAAATACCATTATGTTATTTCCTTTGCAAAGAGGGGTCACAGTGATACCTCTCTATTCATATGGCATTTAATACCAAATGAAACTGCATAGAAAAAGAAGCTGAGGTGGGCAGCTCTCTACAACTACCTAAAAGGAGGTTGTAGTGAGGTGGAGATTGGAGATTGGTCTCTTTTCCCAAGTAACAGGACAAGAGGAAATGGCATCAAGTTGTGCCAGATTGGCTGTTAGGGAAGATTTTTTCACCTAAAGGGTTGTCAAACACTACAACAGGATGCTCAGGGTAATGGCTGAGTCATCATTCCTGGAAGTATTTAAAGGTGTGTAGATGTGGCACTTAGGGACATGGTTCAGTGGTTGGCTTGGCAGTATTTGGTTTATGGTTAGGCTTTATTGTCTTAAAGGTGTTTTTCAATGTAAATGATTCTGTGAATCCTCTTTGCTGTTTAATGAGGACACATATGAGAAAACATAAGGTCATGTACAGGTACATTAATATAGCAAGACATGAGCATATAAAAGGTGTTTGCATGAGAGGCTGGTAAGAGCTGTTCTGAAGGCACCTGGTTCAAAGGAATGAATGGTGGATTTCATCCAGAGGCAGGTGTCACTGAGGAAATGCTGCAGAGGTTGTGAATAGCACAGGAGAGCATACCTTACATGGATAAGATAGGAATTCCAAACAGTATAAAACAAAAGGGCAGTTAAGGTGATTGCTTGCTCGAAGGAAGGAAGGGGCTTGAAAGTTATTGGCACAGACGAAAAAGACGGGTAGGTGATGGGATGTGTTGAACAAGAAGAATAGGTTGATGAATGAGGAGAGCTTATAAGGACAGGAAAGGAGAAGGGGAAATCAGTTTGGTAAGAAGCACCTAAAGATGGAAGAAGGTAGCAAGCTTCAGAAGAAGGAAATCTCCCAACAGAACCAGCACTTGGTGTGGAAGAAAAGTTGTCAATGGCTGGACAATGAACGCACTATTGGCCAGACAGGTGAGAGTACTTGTTCTGTCACAGCAGAGAAGGTTTTGCAAGAACCTTTAAGCATTGCTCCAAATTGTTAGTAAGTAGTACTGGGATAGTTGTGTACAAATCTGTTGTACATTTGGCATCTTGGCAACTGATGGAGAACAACTTGTGGAAAGGTATTTAAATTAATGAATAGATGTCAGACATCTGGCAGGGATATTTTGAGCACTTTATTTCTTCTACTTTTCATACTTGTCCTTTTCCCCAGTTTCTCTTGATGTCATGAAGAAACTTCTAGGAAGAATGCAGATTATTAGATTTTTGGGGGTTTTTTTAAACACTGCCTTTCCCATGTGTTTGTGTTTATGAAGAATTTTCATCATGAAATTGTCTTGTTTTTTAAACTGATTTGAGGGAATATGGAACACTAACTGGTGTAACAAGGTATTTCTCCATTCCCACTAGCAAGAATTCTTACCATCCTTCCAAAAAGACAGAAGAGTAGCTTATATGGTAGTGCTACTTAATTTTTTAAAAAATTTTTGCATAAATCTATAAATACTGAGAAAAAGTCCCCACAAAAAATATAAGTCATAGAGACATAATAGTAGAAAGTGCCATAAGGGATGAGCAGTTTTTCTGTGAGAAGTAGGATAGTATTTCAGAATTTGTCAGGCCAATCGTACTGCAGCATGTTTGAAGCCAGTGGAAGTTTACCTCATGTTCTGGTGATGTTCATAGTCTTTGGTTGAATATTCATCCTGTTTGGAAGTGTAAATCAAAAAGATCTGTGATGCAAATTTGGATTTCCCTTATATGAGGTTTTTATCAGAGTGTGTTTACTGAGGCCATGGCTCTTGCTAGTCATTGGCATTCTCTAGGTCTGAACAGGAGTTGATTGTACTTACTTGCACTCACTGGATGCATTTTGATACTTACTTTTTTTTAAGAAGGCAAAAGTACCAAATACTTTGAAAGTCATAAACTACAAACACATCTTTTCTGATTTCCCTATTTTCTTGTTCTCTTTTCTTTTTTTTTTAACAAAGGATTTTTTCCATTAAAAATGTGGTTACTAAATCCTTCTTACTTGTTTCTCAATAACTTTTTACCAGGCATAAGAAGAAAGTGGTTATGATTTTTTTTGTTACTATTATTTTTAATTTTTTTTTTCCTCCTGGAACTCAACTCACTCATTTTTATGTAATCAGTGTTTTAGATTTAACATCATCCTATGCTTTTCTTATCATGCTGTGTCATTCCATGACATACCACTCTACTGACTTCCTGTGTGAAGTTCTTTGTTATAGTCTTGTGATGCTACTTTTATAGATGACTTCTTTGTCTTTCTAAGTGTTATACATGTCATATCAAAACATCCGAAAAAGAAGCACAGCCTTAAAAGTTACACTTAGAGAGGAGAAACTTCTATTGTTATTTTAAAATATACTTTCAGGACTGAAATTTCTTAGGGCTGTCAGGAGAGTATAATAGAGAGAGCTGCTTATCCCTCCAAAATGTATCAATATGGTGGTGAAAATTAGCTGTAACTGTTACAAGATGTAACTTGAGGCGTGGTTTGCTTCTATCCAGAAGAGGGACTTCTGCATGAGCAGCAGAAGTTGATCACTGTTCCTTTTGTTGACAATTGATCATTCCCCTTTTTTATGGGAATTTTCACATACCTAAATAGCCTTCCAGCCCTTTTCTAATACTTAGGCCTCTTCATACTTGTGTTGACAGAGGACAAACTTTACAGAGGAGAAGTTTGAAGAAAAATTAATTTAAATTTTAAAGCAAATATAATTTTTCTTATCATAGTAAGATTTCATAATGCAGGCTAAATGTATATTTATGGTCAATCTAAAAATTGTGGTATTTAGCTAGTTTTTTTATCATTCAGATTTAGGGAGAAATGGAACATGATTTAGTAGGTATTTCTCCAACTTCATCATTCCTCTCCTGATGATGTTTTTTAAATGTTTCGTTTAATGAACTTGAAACCATTTTTCCTTAATTATTCCTTTATGCTTGCATAATAACAACAACAACTATATAGTGACATTGTAATAAAAATTTTGAAATTAATGGGTCTTACTACAAAATGAGTGTTGGTGTTGAATGACAGATGATAATAATGCATTTTCCTGGTAATATTAAGATACAAATATTTGTCAAATATTGTGATGCTGTAACATTGTACAGGATTCCCATTCTTTTCCTGGCCTCTTGGTGTGTGACTAGTGCAAGCTGAGGGCAGTTGAAGTAACTATAAAAGTATATTTCATGAACTGTCTTGCATAGAAGCTCTCCTTCTTCCATCCCATTCAGCAAGTCATCTGTGTTCTGACTTCCCTTGAAGTTTCAATCACGAGATTAAATCATCAGTACAAACAATGTGATAAAAATAAAATGTGTTGTGTGTGTAAGTTGAGAACCAGTGATGGCCTGGCACGTTACAGCTTTCAGTCCAGTATTCCATAAAACTTCATATAGTATATGCAGTATAGATCATGAGTTATTCCTCTGTCTCTTTTTAGTTTTCATTGTGTTATCCTTGGGTTTTGTTGTTTGTTGTGTTTTTGGAGTGTTCTCAGTAACTGTAGTTATGGCCCATGTTTCCTACCTGTTTAGACAGTCAGGAGAGGGTGTTCTGTGGTTGGTTCAGAGCCACATGTGCTGGTGAATGAGTATGCATGTACTATTCTCAGCCAAAATGCAAAAGACTTGAATTCTGTGTTCTGCCATGCTGATGTTAGTTCACAACTCCTACATGGCTATCAGTTTTTGCAAAACATGTGGGAGCTGTGATGATTGGTCAACCTTGATCTCAGTTTAATAGACCCAAAAGTTACCAGAGATGGATACTGACAGACAAGCAGTGTGTGCTGACAAATCTAATTTTCTCAGAAACCAGGCTAACAAATATAATTCCAGAATACACAGTTTTTATATTCTGCTCTTTCAGAATAGCTGAGGAAAGTTGCAGCATATTAGTGCTCAAGACTTGAAGTTTCTTTGTGGAGACTTAGGAGGCCGTACCACCATTTATACTAGCATCTCTTAATCCCAAGCCAAAGTGGTAACATCGCCAAACATACCTCCAAATTAATACTGGAATCACTGTGATTGAATTTTGTATTTATTAGGGGGAAGGGTTCTTAACCAATTTTGATGCAATTTTCTTTTCGTCATGGCAGTTCAGCTCTACAGGTGTGGATCATCTTTGTGACCAATATAATTAATGTAAAAAAATTACATGGGTTGTTTGTGAGTCACCATAGTCAAGCTGTGGTGTCATGCTTCATATTACGCAAGTAATGTAAACATTCATAATGTTGCCTTGTGATCAGCGCTCTTTTCCAGCTGCTTTTAAAAGGTTCAGCATTTGAAGAGGGGTAGAAGCCCTCAGCACTCTTACTATTTATTCATACATGTTCACCCTTGTAATTCTTATGTCACTACTGCAGGTTCTGCTGTTACTGTCTTTCTGTAAAGTCAAAGCTTAAGGAGGCATGACATTCACATGTGAGTTCTAGCTAGAGCTCTGGTCTGATTAAGAAGTCCTAGACATCAAAGTCCATTGAGGTGAGCTTATCTGTGTTGAATGCCTTGATCACATCCTCCTTCAAGATTCCACAGAAATATTTTTAGCAGGGTGGTAGCTGGGGGTTTTCAAACTTGCTGATCAATTAAGTACCATTAGAAATTACCTTCAGGTAGTCCTCTGTTTTAGAAAGCATGTACAGTTTCTGTTTCCATGTGGATGAAATGATATATCTAATATAGCATTTTGAGGCTAGTTTATAACAGTTATTTCTTATCTGGACATTTACAACTACCGATGTGTATTTAGGGTTTAGAAATGTGTCTAGCCATCTCATGATGCTGGTTTGGACTTGAATGCTTTCTGAAGTACAGCATGGAGTCTGACTCCATCCAGTGAGACACTGACTTTGAAACAGTAAATCCTTAAAATTTTGGTCTTTGGCAACAATCAAGTAATTCTAGGCTAGCCTTACTCCTTCCCAACTGTCTTAGATGCTTGGAATTGCTTTTCAAAACCTTTAGATGAAAATTATCTTTCCTAGCATTTCAGAGTACTCACTGTGGTTTCCACTTGGAGAAATTACACTAGAACTGACAACTGTTCTCCATGCAGGAGGAAATACAGTGCTATATGGAATAAAGAAACCGATATTTCAGTGCTTCAGTTGAGAAAATACAAAGAAAGCAGCATGGGCAGACTGTGGAGGAAGGGTTTGACAGTAACTCACATGGGGTGTGTGCATTACTTTTCCTGTGAGGAAGGTGAACTTCGCCCAAGTGGATGGTGTGCTTTTATTCATTCATCCTTAGCAAATCCCTTGGGAAAACTAACAGGGTAAGCACCCAGAGGCCTAAGAAGCTGCAGGTGTTTTGTTTTCTGGATGCTCTAGCCAACAGTGGCATTTCTGTCAGCTTTGAGCAGCAGGGTGAAATAATTTAATCCAGAAGAATTTACCTCATGTTTCAAGAATTTTTGTTTGTTCTGATAGTTGTATTGGGATAGAATTGAATCCACTTGATTCAGACCTGTTCACGTGTAGCTGCAGATGGCAAAGGCAAGATTAACGTGACAGTGGTGTTGATTAACATGATGTTGGCACAAACAGTAATTGAAAAACTCTGTTCCTTAGCACTTTCTATGTTGGGATTTGATCTTTATATTAAATGAAGAGATAGCTCATTTATTGTAATCTGCTTTGTTGTGGTCCAAATCTCTGTCTTCTATGAGTTCTTACTTTGCTGTTTGTGCTGGAGTTAGGTAACATATATGACCATAAGGTAAAACAGTCCAGGAAACGGATCTGGCTGAAAATTCACCTTGTTTTGATTTTTTTGAAATACATTCTTTTTTGCGGTATATATTTGTATAAAACTGTTCCGGAACTGAGCACTGATACTGCTCACAGGTGTGTTTTATGTTTGTGTTTTGTGTTTGTGTTTCTTGCTGCCTTTGCCACCCTACTTATATGTGTTTTTATAAAGAAATGTATGAAGCTGTATTAAGTATTTCTGCCTAGTTCCACATATTTTGACATGCATAAAATATATACTGTAATACAAGGATTCTTTTTTGTAAAAAAAAAGGATAAAATAAAACTTGGCAATTGCTAGCTTTTTTCCTAAGAATCTAAAAACCATTAGATCTCTCAAGCTGGAATTCCAGATAACAGAGAGAAATATTTGTAATGAAGTTCCAGAAACATTTTTTCACTTAGATTATTCACTCATAAGATTATGTACTATTGTTAGTTCTGGCTAATTTGTGATCCGACTGCAGGTGTTTTGAATTTTAAAACTCTGTGTTGCCAAATAGCACCAAAAATTAACATTGAGAATACTCTGTTGCCATGGTAATGTCTTTGTTAGAAGACTGCCAAGCAACTATAAAGTGAAACCAATGCTTTTGATGTGCCCTGAAATGAGGAAGGGAAAGAAGACCAGTAAGAACTGAAACATTACTAAGGCCCATGGGTTTTTTGGTAGGCATTGGAGAGACCTTGAATATTCATCTTAAACTTTTCAGTTTCTTTTTATTGCTTGATTTGGAGTTTTTAAAGCTAGATTTCTTGCTTGACACTTGCTGATGTGTAACTTAAGCAATTTGTAAAAATTTGTAGAAAAGGCCACTGTACAAAACACAAGTGATTTTGGTGTATTTTTAGTGACTTCTTCCCTTTCTACTTTAGTAGCACTGTTTAAACTTGAGGGAGTTCAAAAGTAAATCTCTTACTGCAGTAAAATCTAAAAGCTATTGTGTACTTACAGGCATATATAAATAATTTTTTCCCTTTGCTTTGAGCCATTTTGATTCAAGTAGTTCAGGCTCTCATTTCAACCTCCTAGGGTTCTCTTGGCATGAAGGGAATGTATGAGGGCTCAAGTATATCCTGTGCCTGCAGTTTCATCTTTTTCCTGTCATTCATTCACTAGACCGTGGTAAATGGTAGTTTGTCAATAGCAATATGATAGGCTATATTTAAAATAGACTTTTCCTGGGACAGAATCAATGGCCTTGGTTCTTGATGTTTTCTCCTTGTTATCCACTCTCACGTGACCCTCATGTCAAATAAATCCTGTTAGCCTGGAGAGTACAGGAAGAAACTGAAATGGAAAAGCAAGCTCAGAACTACCGTCTTTTTTTTCCAGGCATAAGTGATAGAAAATACATGAGACCTTATATCGCACCTTATATTGAATTTGGATGTGTCTATGTAAAATTACAGAACACTGCTTTAGGAACATTGTCTTCAAATTGTAAAAGAAATATTTTTGCAGTTGTGTCTGCAAAATTGTCTTGTTGAAGACAGTTTTCATAGACACCATACCATGTTGAGGGAGAGGCTGGAGACCTCTGTTTAATGAGTGTGTGTTTGTTCAACATTATGGATATTTCACAATGTTTTAAACTCTTATAATAAGGGATTTTTTCACTAGATGAGGTTACATGCAGTGTCCTTCCTTGAAGAGAACAGAATGATTTGTCTTTTCTGCTTTCTTGTACCGGAACTAGGAGTAGACTGTGTGCTGGCATAAAGCAGAAGTGGATGAAGAAATTCTGGTCTGTCTAGTGCTGGTTGTTTAAGGATTTAATAATTTAAGTGCATTATTGGGTCAGGACCAAAGTATTCAGTACCTCGTGGACTGAAGCCCAAGAAGAACAGTTGTATCTGCTTCAGACTGCTCTGAAGAAAAGGACATGTCCATTAGTTGATTGGCTTTCATGCATTTTGGATAGCTGGGGCTGACTGTGGAAGTTAACTTCTATTAAATTTAGTTAAGAAGAATTTAAGATATTCGAAGTCCTTCAGATATTTCATATACAGTATTAGCTTTTGTATGTGGTAATATTAAATAAGCTTTTGCTTCACAGTTGTTCTAGTATTTCAATGTTGTTTGAATAAAACACATTCAAACAAGTCATAGGTAGAAACATGTTAGTGCTTCTCTCAATCCATTGGATTTTTTTTGTTTTGAGTAATGGTTTGGTTTTGGGATTTTTTTTTTTGTCAAGTACAGTTGATACCATAGTTCAGAGTAGACACGTACCTTTCTTGATACATCTACAAATCTTTAGTCACACTTTCCTTTTTTGTTTTTCTAATTGGCTGAGCATTAGCTTAGTTTGGAGTTATGTTGCTTGTACAGACCTCAAAACAAGTTTCAGAAGTGGCCAAGTATAATATTTTATTCTAATGTAATGCTTGTTTGAGAACTTTGCTGCTGTTGTCTTAAAAATGTGAAGGCAAATATCTTTGACTAGTCATGTGAATTTGAATGTATAATTGTACCTACACTGTCATTTTATCCACATTCCTTGGTGTTTTTCTGCCATCCATAACATGAGGACTGTTTTGTGGTAATAGAGACTTTCAGAACCTAAACTAGTCTTCTTGATGTTTTATCTAAAAATGCCTTACATTTCTCTTAAAGAAACTTGAAAATTTTCAAACAGATATTTTTGGAACAGCTTAATTATGTGGGAGGCTCTTAAAATAACTTCCTCTTCTGTTGTACATGTGTTTTGTGTTGTATTATGTACAATAACAGTGTCCCATTAATTTAAAAGGGATCATATCTGTGATCAGAAGCCCTTTCCTAACACTGTCTAACACTGATTTAGGAATTGATTCAGCCCTTCCAAGACTTTTGTTAGTCAAAAGTAATTTGTAACTGCGAGTGAAATACCAGAGTCAAAATGGAACTACTTCATGGAAAAACCCTAGAGAAGACTAAGAAATCAAAGGTACAATTAAGTAGTCCTGTGTCAGTTTCTTTCTGGGCACTAGAAGAGCTTGGAAATGCTGAGGATTGGGAAGGTCTGATTGAACTTGCACACAAAAATACAAATCTCTGGGAATGGCTTTTAACCCTTTGGAGCCAGGAATAACCTGAAATAGAAAGCAAAGTAGTTGAAGCTATTAGATTCTCCCTTTCTCAGCTGTGCATTCTGGGTTAAATACAGTTCTTGTGATGTCTTTAAATACACCCTTGTTCTTTATTATTTGGTAGAAATCACCCTCTTGGTTTGATATGTACCCTCTGGTGTCTTTGTACTGTGTGAGTGGTACCCATACCTTAAAGCTGGGGCTGTTTTCATTGCCAGCTGAGGAGTGTTGTGCCAAGTATCATGTTAATGTAGGCTGTGCTGAAGCCAGTAATTCCTGTTACAGTCTCCCTCAGTAATGCACACTCCTAGGAAAAGGTGAATTACAGGAGAGTTTCTAGGTCTTGTCTGGCTTGTTATCTGCTGATCCCCTGCTGTGCTCTTTGTTTGACCTTTTTTGAAAGGGCAGCAGCAGCTGCCATCTGCCTACGGCTTGAAATGGTTTGTGTGCTGCTGGCTGGTACGTGTCAACGGTTTTGTGGCAGTGCTTACTGCAGGTGAAAGCTGTTGGGTTGATGGTTGCCTCTCTTTGTGGAGTACCATTGTTCATGGAATTTTTTGGACTTCATCTTTGTTTAGCATCTGTGGTAATATAAATACATTTTGTATTTGTTTTGTGAAAGGGCATAGTGCTAAATGGATGATTTTTGTTCATAACCATAGCTTTTGAAATATGCTTGTGTGCGTTCTATATGTTACTACCTAGGCTTGTTTTCAAAAGTGAGTTCATTTCTTTTATAATTTCTTTTGTATTTAATAATTGATATGTAGTCTATATCTACTATTACTTTCATATTATCTATTATTAATAATGTGTGAACACAGACATTTGGTAGCATTAATGAGGATGTATAGCTTAATTGTCTCATAAATAGTATTTCCAACAAAATAAAGAACTGTCTTCAGCAAAGGAAAACATCTCTTGTTCTTTCTTCAAAGAAATCCTTGAAGTGGTTTTTTCCACATACAATTGCAGACTTCCTTAATTTCCAGGAATCCTAGATCCTATTGATAGAAGAAATTGTTTGGTTTATGTTTTGCTTGTTTATAATTATTCTTTGGTGCTTACTGTCACTGCTGAGTACATTAAAAATCCTTATTGCCTAGTCTTAAAGCATAAAGTCTGATCTGTACTTAGACTGCAGCCCTTTTATGTTTCAGTGCAAAGACTTCTCCTTTTCTTACTGTCTTTCCTAGAACTATTTATAAAAAATACCTTATTATGAATAAATATTTGTTATTATTTTTTGAAAGTCCTGACTATTCTTGGTGGTGTGTTGTGGTTTTTTTTTTGTTTTGTTTTGTTTGGTTTGTTTCATTTGGCTTAGTTTGGTGGGTTTTTTTCCTACTGATGGTGAAGTTGCCTCTCTCCTTTTGTAATACAAGAGAGCAGGGCCTACCCTGGTGGTCTAAGCCCCATTGTTTCAGGCACACTGTAAATCTGAAGCTAAACTTTTTTGATTTCTTTCCCAAAGAGCTGACTGCTTTCTTGAGAACGTTATGAGTACTTCCAAGAACAGAGTTGATGCATGCTGTCCCGTGTGAAATAAGTGACTGGATTACATAAATTGATACTCCTAGTCTGCCAAGG
>NW_005054404.1:2092431-2106636 GCF_000277835.1 Geospiza fortis | reverse complement strand
TGCTGTCATGTCTATACAGCCTTCACTGGCTGGCAGCAAAGGAGGCTGAAGTTTGGCTCTTGTAGGCCCTGGAAACATGCTGTGTGTGCATTAATATTTCTATTAAAAAATACCTGACAAAACGTTTTTGAGAGAAAGTTAAATATACTTCATGTTTGCATACACAGTAACTAATATGTAAAGTATGAGTTACTTAAATTCCAGTATGTTTCTAGCTTGTGGATGTTTTTAGTGGATGTTAAAAAAAATAGAGAATAAAAAATCCCAAACTCAAAACAACCTCCCCACCCCAGACATTCTAAGAAGGCATACCCAGTTTTCTTCTGACATTCCAAACATTCCATTGAATGTACCAGTATGTATGTATAGTATTGAAGAGGTGTTCAGACAGAAGCTGCAATTTTTCTTTCTTCCTTTAGGTACTACAGGGACCTATGATAATCTCATTCAATGTCTTATAAAAAAGAAATATCTGCATGCCTTGATGGCAAATGGTGATGGTATTGGTTTCTTTGCATGTTAAAGTCTCGAGCAGTGCTGCTGTGTAGCAGAAACTTGGCACTTGGCGCTTTTTGGCATGTGGTTTCTGCTGTTTACTGAAGCTTTTGTAGGTATATCTGTGTGTACAGTTACTTTTACTAGCGTAACTAAGATAAGTACTGACCTTCGCTGTTACGATTTTTGGAACAGGATACCACATTTAAGTCAGTTATTTTTATCCCAAAAACCTCCCTAACCTTTTTATTTCTCATGGTGCAAGTGACTAACACTCCCCCCGTACAAGTCCCCTCCCTTGCTTCCTAGAGGAGTACTGCTTCCCATGTTCTTTCACTTGCCTGGCAGAGGCAAGGCTGACAATCAGACATGCCTCTCTCTGGAAATTGTTTTGCTCTGATTCAGCCTTCAGTTAAGCTACTGGTGAATACCATTCAGGGCTTAACAACTTGATTCAATCAGTACTCTAAGCTGCAAACATAATCAGTTATGCAAAGTATGTGTTCTGCCTTCCTTTTGTTTGCTTGAGTATCACCATTATGGTCTGTGCACAGGGGTATATGTACTAGCTGACTCCCCATCACAGGTGGGAAGTACTGCTCTGTGAGCTTTGAACATTTTTCTGGTTTTTTTTTGTTCAAGCCTGATGTAGGTTTATAGTACTAATATTCTTGACCTAACTAGGTGTTGGAGTCATCATCGATCTGTCATTTTGATGTTATCGCTGAGAAATTAGAACTTTTTTTGAGAAAGAGGTGCCAACTTAATTTTGAAACTTACCTCACTGGATAAATTTAAGATAAATTTGCCTTTTGTCAGGAAGACTGATTTTTTGTTTGTTTGTTTTAGTATTTAATGTTATTTTAAGTTTACCTGTTAAATATAAAATTTTAATAGACATAGTAAGATATATATATATAATTAAGGGGGAAGTTGAGTTGTAAAAATAAAGGATCACTATTGACTCCTTGTATCTGAAATGTTCACCATTAGACAGCACCTGGGCTTAAGGTTTTCCATTATGGAACTTAATTGCAAAAGATTGGAAAGATTTCTTTGTTCATCCTATCTGTCTAATAATAATAATAATGAGAGTTCTTTCTTTGTTATTGGGGTGAGAATTAAGACCAAAATATCATTTGCCAAATTTTCTGTAAAACTGCTTGCTTTAAATTTGGGAACAGAGTAGTGGGTAGGATGGCAGGTTGAGACAGACTGTAGCAAGTTAGAAACCACTTGGACTTTTGTTTTCAACAAGAATGAATTCAAATATATAAAAAGAATTTAATATCCCAAATTCTGTTCCATAATAAATAGTGTTAATTTTTGAGAGTCTTTCCTTAATACTTGAAGATGTTTAATAATTAAAATGCTTTTATGTATTACGCGCCAGTAGACTTAATGTACTGCTGGTGTTTCTCTGGGACAAAAGTAAGCTAAGTGAAGGCAAAAGGTGAGACATTTCAAATCCCTAGCTCAGTCTAGCTCTAAGAATAATATTAAAGTATGGCTAGTTAGGAATGTCTTGTCTTCTGTTTAGACCTCAGACACATTTTTAGACTGTTGGTTATTCTTCCTCTGATGTTTATGGAAGCAGTTTGATTTTAATGGAAATCTGAATTAATTTGAAATGAGATTTGGTTAGCAGGGAAATGCACTCTATTTTTAAAATATTTCTCTTTGTTGAACTAATTTCTGAAATTTAAGTCAATGTAATGAATGTATTGTATATGGAACATAATCAAGGAAAACAATTTCTAATGTCTTCCATATTTCTCACAGGTTGTGAAGATGAGAAAAGATGTGAAGAAGGCCAGAGTCCTCACTATTCGCAGACTAACCAGACACATCGGGAAATTAAAATCTAAAAAGTCAGTTTTAAATAATAATGGGGTTTTGTGGTTTATAAATAAGACACTATTTTAATTGTTTTCAGAAAAATTGAAAAATGGGAGAAAAATGTACTACATTTAAAACTTGAGGCACTAAAACACATATTTGTCTTATTTTAACTTAATTTTAGACTAAAAATACAAACTAAAAGGAATTTCATAAAGCAGAATTGGGATTACTTTTTTAATGGGATTTAGTGTGTTGGAAGGTAATCTGAATCAGTTACAGAACCTTTTACAGCACATCTCAAGGTGTCAGATTTCATGTTTTAGATTATTCTGCTGTTGAATTTGAATTGCACCAAATTTTCTCACTGTAGTTGTCTTCAGCATTGTGTAGCAAAAAATACTTCATTTGTATAGATATACAGGTCATACTTGGTTTTTAGTAATTACTAATAATTAATTCTTATATGAACAGCTTAAACAATATATTGTAGATTATGTTTTTAGAGATTACTGGCCTGAAAAAAGCACGTATCTTAGAGATGGTGTGATACATCTCCTACTGTGTTCATAGTGTAAATTGAGCATACTCTCACAATTTTAGCAAGTTGTACAAAATAAGAAGCAAATCCAATGAACTTACACATTTAAATACTACAGATCTTAAAATAGAATTATATTTGAGACACTGATGTCACTTGTTCTCGATATGAAGTGTGGTTTTCTATTTTCTGATACTGTAATTTTTGTTTTTCACATTGTTCTGCTAAATCCTCAGTGTTTCCTCTGCTGTTCAGTTCAGCAAAAGCTTTAGGCTATGTTCAACTTTTGCTAAAATGTTCATTTGCCAATAAGGGATTGTGTTTATGCACCATCTCCTGATTTTTTTTGTTTTGCTACTTAGTATTGCCAGAGAGGAAACAAAGTTACTAAACTAAGATTTTTTTTTAAATAATTATAGACTTCACTTGCAGGGGTTCAGAAGACTTGAAATTAAAGAACCAAAAACGAGTTGAGAGATTAATAGAAGAAATCCATGCCATGAAGGTAATGTCATGTTTAGATAATTCAATATAATTCAATATTAGAGACAACTATTTTAAGTCTGTTTTCTGTGACAGCGTTACTGAAACTTTAAGTATTTTCAGAGTAAGCTTGAACATTAACACAGCTAGCAAATTGTGAGTATTTGCATTTGTCAAGGTGTTAAACAATTTGAGTCTTAAGCGTTCCAGGTCAAATATGAATTTGCTTAGCAATGTGTGGTGTTCGAAGTTTTTACTGTAACAGAGCACAGAAACTGAAGTTCTTGTGCCGGTCAGGAGTATGGGGGAGTATTTTGTGTCTGACAGTACGGTATCCTCATTGTCTGTCCTGCAAGCTCTAAATATCATGCCATTTGTATTTGGTTCTGTTAAATTTCAAATTGTAGCTGTAAGGGACTTGAGTCAGATCTTTTTTTAGCGTTCAGCCTTGCTGTTAATTGATACAGTGTTTGTATCTTATATGTTATGACATCAAGAAAATGCTTCAGAAATTTTATAACTTCATAATGATTTGTGCTAATCTCTCAATTTTAGTTGATACCACATAAAATTATATGTGGTGAAATGAGTTATAAATTCCAATCATAGGACTTGAGCACAAGTCATGTATAGGCTATGACAAATATTTTCTCACAATATGGCTGTTTTGATTATTTTCTTGACAAGTGTGGTTTATAACTGTAGTGATTATATCATTACACTACTATTTTGTGCTATTCTGGGAGCACACAGTATTTTTGTTTGTTTTTAACATTTCTCTCTTTCTTTTCTCACCTTGCAGAGATCTTAGTCTTCAAAAAAGGCTAATAGCAGGGAAGGCTTCATTGACCAATTTAGGTGTGCTTTGTGCCAAATTGATCAAGTAGAATCAGAGGGATCTTTAGCTTAATGCTTCTAGGAAGAGTCTTCATAAACCAGCAAAAGGGAAAAGAAAATGGGCAGCACTGCTCAATCACCATGACAGTAATATTGAGGCACTCTGCATTACTGACTTGCCATCAATCTTAAACTTGGTCTTGTATTTGCTTATTTTTCTCTCTCTGTTTTTGTTTTTGGTTTTTTTTTTTTTATAATTTGTTTACATTGTTTTTTAATGCCAAGTATGTGTGTCTCAGTTTCTAAGAGAATGATGAAGTGATCAGGTGTGCTAGAGCACTGAGCTCAGAAGCCCATGTTTTTTTGTGGGGCTTTTGTGTGTGTTCTTGAGAGGGTTTCACTGCAAGATTTGTTCTGCACACATTTACCAGGAGTCTTTGTTTTGTCCACATTGTGCTTTTCCTGCCAGGATTGGCTCATGCAGACATCTTAAAGCCTGCTTGCACTCAGGACTGTATTGGCCAAGTACATTCAAGTGTTGCTTCAGTTGGCATGAACATGTACAGGGCTTGTAAATGGTAGCTTTAAGAGTGGCTGTCAGGAGTGGAAAGACTTGTAGTCTAGAAAGCTGAAGGCAAGTTTTGCTCTGAAATAGTTTATAGAAAGGGAGGAGTCCTCAAAGTAAACAGTTGATACGGAAGAACTCTCCTGCTTCTTGAGTAGATGCACTTGATTATCTGTAAGTTGAAATTAGTAAATGCACTTGTTATCTGAAATTTTAAGTGCTGTAAGTTGACTTTATTGTTAAAAACAACGCACTGTTATATTAATATTTAATAGGAAAAAGGTTTGCTTACTTGGAGATTAAAATTTTAGACTTCAAAAATGCACAAGTTGACACTTACCAGCTTTACAGGATGTTTGTTTCTTAAATGAAAGAAAAACTCCTGTTTCTTATTAGTCATTACCTAAAAGGCACTAGTAGTTTACCTGTTTTTTCAACCACTGTTGATTTCTGTACTAACAGAGATTTTTAGAGTTGACATTGAAATATTCCTCATTCAGCATGGAAGAAGTAAAAAAGACAGCTTTCACGCAAACTAGTAATGTTATTTCAGGTGACTGGAAGATTTTATATTGGTGAAATCTCACTCCCAGCAGCCTTTTGTCTTAAGTTATTGATCGTAAGATACATAAAAACACATTCACATAACTCAAATTATGAATTTGAGAATTTTAAGGAAAAATTTGACACAACAGAAAGTGATCTATAAAGTTGCAGTTTAGAGCAACTAAGGTTTGAGTTATTCAAGATTATTTTAACAGTTTTAGTGTGTGGATCTCAAACACATGCTAGGGGAAATTCAAAATCCTTTCAAAATTGATGGATTGTGTGGTGGATATAGCAATTTTTTGTGTTCTGTTAACAGCAAGTAGTTGTCCATTAACTTCTCGTTATGTGTTTTATGTAAGAAAAAATGCCTCTTCTCTCTTAGAGGATGATTGGTCTTGAGGAACTGCAAACTGCAAAGAGCAGTTCAGTGGAAAAGAGAAAAAATCCAACAGCCAAAGTGGTTTGGAACCAGAAAATGAATGTTACACCAGAATCTGATAGTGTGTGTATTTTCAGGATAAAAGGTTTATTGAAGTGGTAACTTACAACTTCTGGAAATTCTTTATTGGTTGAAGGCCTGAAGGCTTTCTGTAGGTTGAAGAAAATAGCACAGTTTTTTTCCAAGTTCTTCCCAGTTGCCAAAGTCATGGTTTGACACTGGCTAAGCACCAGGCACCCAGGAGAAAAACTATTCACTCATATTCCTCTGCTACAATTGAGCATAGGAGGCAGAAAGAAAGACTCAAGGGCTCATGGGTTGAGATAAGGATTAGTAGAAAACATTCCAAGGGCAAAACAGGCTCAAAACTTTAAAAGGTACAAAGAAAAATTTGTTAACATAATTTAAAGAGGTTAATAAGAACTAAAATAAACCTTGAGAACATTTTCCTCCCTCCAGCCTCTCCTTCATTCACACTGACAGTACAGAGAGACAGGGTGTGGGAGTTTTGGTCAGTTTTTCATCTGAAATCTTTCTTCAGTTTGCTTAGGGAGAAGAGTCTCTTCTGCTATGCCATGGGGTCCTTCCCAGGGGAGACAGTTCTCTGTGAACTTTTCCAGCATGGTGCTAGTTTTGATGAGCAGCAGTCCTGCCCAGCCTCCTCTAATGTGAGTCCCTCCCCCAGGCAAAAGAGTTTTCCCAAACTACATGGTGTGAGTCATATTAGTTCATGGGTTATATGTAAGTCTTTGAAGGATAAGCTGCTCTAGTTTGGAAGCAAGGTTCCTTAATCTCTGGAAGCAAGGGTCTGCGCTCTCTGTTCCGGTTTCCTACTAGACTACAGCTTTTCAGCATGCACCTGCTCCAGCATGAACACCTTTTCTTACAGGCTGCAAATGGATCTCTGGATCCCCTATGCACTTCCTGAATTACCAGGAAACACTTTGTTGTATTATAGTCTTCACCACAGCTTGCAGAAAAATCTCGGCTCTGACATTTGGAGCACCTCCTCTCCCTCCTTCCATTCACTGCAGCCTTAGGGTTGCCATGTTGTTCTCCTCATGTGTCCTCACCTTTTCCTTTTCTCTGGCTTGGAAGAAAATTGTTGTCTGTAGGTTTGCTTGTTCTCAAGTTCTGTCAATTGAAAAGTTCTCACAGGGTTTTGCAGTGCTGAAAGGTTGATCTCACCTGGGCTCTGTATCAGGGAGTTCCTCATTATGCCCCTCGCTGTCAGACATGTGCACCCCGCTGGCAGTGTATGGGCTGTGCCATGATGCTGGCACCGTTTGGCACCACTCTTCATGTGAGGGGCCAAAAAGGAGAAGCCACTGCTGCCACCTCTGCCCTTGTGCCTGCAGCATGGCTGGCTAAAAGCAGCTAAGCACGCAGAGTTCACTGTGAACTGTGCTGAGATGCCGTGCTGTGTGGCCCCAGCAGCCGCTCATGGCGCTGGGATGGCCCTGGCACCTCTCCACCCTGTGGAAGAAGAGGAAGGACTGAGTGTGTTTTTTGCTTTCTTAAATATGTCACTGCAGAGGTGTTACCAACTTCTCTAATTGGGTCAACAATATGTCTGTCATTAGAGCCTTCAGGGATTGGCTTTTCTGGGCATAGTAGAAACTTTGTGGAGCTTCTCTCAAAGGATGCTTCTGTGGCTTTCCTCATCCCTACTAAAAGCCATTGTGTTAAACCAATGCACAAAGATGCCTCTTTCTAAACATCAGTCCTTTTTCTTCCATCATCAAGAACAGACCCAGACCTCCTTTCTCCTTATTATATATCCAAGAAAAAAAAAGCCACCTGAAGACTGTTGGCAGCAAAGTCTTTGGAAGGACTTTATGTGTTCTGATGACCTCAGAAAGCATTATTGGTGGATTCCGTTTTACAGGGAGTTGGGTTCAGTCTTAGGGAAGAAAGACTGAATATCTGCAACCTTGACACAGTTGTCCGTTTACTGAAGTTTTTAATACAATGGCTTAAGTTTCTCTTACTCAGAAAAAAAATCTAATGGTGTGAAATTCTAATCAGAGGCAATTCTTTGCCTTCTTAAGAACTGCGTTTCTCAGTTCAGCTGCCTGTAGACTCATAAATTTTTTGAGCCTGCAGCTCAGTGGGACTTCTCTGAATAAAACAGATTTGAACTTTCAGTTTCAAGATTTTAAATTCTCTTTCTAGATCTTTTCTGGATTTTAACGTTCTTTAACTTCTCTTTCTAGTTTGTATCTGTACTAACTACAGTCTGATACAATAGGAAGGACAAAACGCAATGCTGTTAATAACAGTTGTGTTACTAACTCTCAGGGATGCTGTTTTCCTGTCCTCAAGTAAATTCTGAGCAGAAGTGCTGACATAATATCACTTTAAACACACTGTTTCCTCGAAGTCAGATGGCATAAGATGCTTTCACTTTTTTAAATAGAGTGTCCATATCTTTTTTGAATATGCTCTACATAGTCACACATGCACAATTCTGCATATGTATTGAAAATCTATGAAGTGTTGGTGCTGGGCTGTGATAAAAACTTTTTGTTACTTGCATTTGCAAATAGTATATATTGTATTACTGTTAAAATGACATTTAAATATTTTATTCTCTATATTTTCATTGTTGGAACTAAAGAATAAAAAAATCTTAATCAGCAAAAACAATCAAAAGTGTCTTAGGCACAACAATCAGATGTAAACACTGTGAGAAATGAGAGCAGTTAAAATTCCAACTACATGGATGCAGGAACTGGGTTAATTGATTGCAGGAGTTCTCAAAGCTTTTGGAATAATACACTGGTTTTTGAGTTCTTCAGTTTTCATTTTTCCAAAACTGTATAAATATTTATTCCAAAATTCACAATAGATGGGGGAAAAGAATGGTGTGATCCTTTCTAGACTTCTATGAAATATAAAATAGTGTGTACTTACAGATAGTTCTTTACTTGTTTGTCAGGCTTGAGGATACTATCAATATGGATTAATTATCCATAGTAGAGTACTACTTTCCATATTTAAGAAACTGTTATTTTTTGAAAGTTTCTTGACACAAAAATAACAGATTGTCTAGTGATTTCTTAGCAATGTGTAGCTTACCTTGAGTTGTTGGAATTTCTTGCTGAGGAAGGATCTTAATATAATAGTTGTTTCTTTACCAGGTGTCTAGGTGTACTTTTGCCTTTATATTGCAACAAAAATCTTGTCATTATCTTGTCATTTTGCAACAAAAATCGTGTCATGATATAGCAAGATGTTGCTATATCATGTTTGGGGGATGCCCATTAAGAAAATATGGACAAAAGGCAATTTGCAGTGCTTAAAGGAAAAATGCTTTCCATTTGTCAGGAATGAGCAGCAGTTGGTTTCAGCCATATTCAAGTGTCTTGGAAAGATATGTTCTCTGTCCTGAAAATTATCACTGGAGAAACAGATTAGTTAATACAATGAGGGGTTTTAGTACACTTAAATCACAGTATTTATCACAGAATAATGAATTCAGTACAAGAGATACAGGAAAAATAATGCTTTACATTATTTTATTAGTTTTATATTCCAGCAAGATGTTAACAGAAGTAGACTTAAATATAAACTCCATTACTCTGGTTTTGAGAGCCAAATTATTTTATAAAAGTAGAACCTCAGTTTGAAGGTTATTTTCATACTCACTGTCCTTGGAACAACAGTCATTCGATTTCCTGAAAGTAATAGGTGTGGAATAGTGGTGAGGTTGAGGACAGGGCTGGGTAACTGATGATTTTTGTAGTAGGTCAGCTTTAGGAACTTGATAGGTGTTTCTTCTAGTATGGCCTTTTTGCATGGAATTTTTATATCCTAAAATACTAGTCTTTTTTGTAAATCCTTGTCATTTTCTTCTAGCAGTAGTGTGTTCTTTCTTTGTTAATGGTTTCATCTTCTGTAACCTGGCTTTCAGTTAACACCTCGCTGTAAAATTGTCTAAAGTCAGAGTGGAAACAAATGCAGTTTTTGCTTTTTCTTTCTCCTGGCATGTGTTTCCTACAGTCTTGCGTATTTTCTTTTAAAATAGATAGAAAACATTCATCCTAGTGTTGTAGAATCTTTAATCTTTACAAGTTTTTGTAAGAGTAATGGGAATTGCTTGAACTTCAGTGTAGTCAGCCTAGGAGCAGTTCTTCATGCTTCTCAATAAAAGGCAGAGGCACAGGTGGTTCAGCTTCCACCATGGTGTTGGCTAGATGCCACTTGTTGACAATTTCAGGGAAGGAAGAAGGGGTAGAACTTAGTTATTCAGCCCTCCTTCAGTGGAGCAGTCTGGAGATCCTTGCTTTGGTGCAGGTGTCTTTCTATCCATGGTGATGCATTCTTTGACAGTAATGCAGGAAGTGTGGGACTTTGAGTGGCAGATATATCCACGTGTGCATTGGTCAGACACAGATGTGTGAGGAGTCAGGCACTATTGGAAACACAAAAGTTTGCTGCTCGTGCTCTCAACAGCACATTCTGCTTTGCCAGTGGCAGTTCATGGCTGTTCTGGACAGGATATGCCTTACTAGGTAGTATTATTTTTGTTAAAAACTGTGTATTAGTTTAGTGGCTATCTAAAATTATGTTAAGGTTGAAGTAAAAGCTCTCCCAAGTAGGGAACACAATCTAAAGACCACTTAACATAATGGAGAAAAAGGTGGTGTGGATAAACAGTGTCCAAACACTGAATGAAACACAAAATCCACCAAAGGTGAAAGCAAGAACAGACAGCCTGTGATGAATGTAGAAGACACGGGGCTGATGATGTGCAGAGATGATGTTAGTAAATACGAAATTCTGATGGATTTTCAATTAATGAGAAATGTGAAGCTCTGCAGGAAAGGATTCTGTACGTACACTGCAGCAGAAGTAAGGCTAAAGGAAAATAAGAGTCCACAGCTCAGTGTGGAGCTATGGAAAAAGGTGAGCTATTTAATAATGGGTTTTTTTAAATTTATGAATAAGAGTGAGGAAGGAGTACCTCATCAGGAGCCTACATGTCTCCTCAATGTACCCACTTTAATTGTATATTCCTACTTACAGCCTTTTTTGATTCTCAAAACATTGAGAAGGAAGATTAGTATAATCACTGACTGAGTTCTGTTATTAATCTTTATAGCATTTCATACTCTTTTCACTGATACATTGCTTCCATTCATATTTATGCTAAAATGAGAAACTCCATACTTAATATTCTTAACTGTTTTCCTAAGCTAGTCTCGTGGTTGCTTCTCTTGCAGGGTCAAAATATGTTGAATGAGCAATCTCAACATGAGAATAGTGTAGAATATGATACTTTCTCTTTTTTTTTCCTAGATAGCTATTATAAAAGAATACTTAAAATTGTAAGAAAGACTGAAAGAAAAATTACTGTGGGATCTTGTAGTATACAGTTTTAATTTGAAGGAAGAAAGTAGCTGACAGCCATTCTTACTGTTTTATTACATTATGATAGCAGAAGTTCTTTGGCTTTTTTAGTATACTGAGATACTGTCCTGGATTACATAAAGAAAATAGGCTGCATGTCTTAAAAATAAAAGTTAGTAAAAACATCATCAGCTTAATTTTAAAAATTTGATTGTTGACAAGATACTTAAGTAGAAGCAGCTATTGTGGTTCTTTTCTCTTATGCATTAGATTCCTTGTTACAAAGTCAAAACAGATCACAAGGGCAGCTTTTTGTTGAATTTGAGACATCTTAAGGAAAATATTAGAGTACGTTCTAAGTGCAGGTTGTCAACTGACTTAAAAAATATGGCTTGCAGATGAAGCTTTTTCTAATGAAGTCTTGCATGAGGATTTTACTATCTCATTTTTTGTAAGGATGCAGAATAAGACATTTTCACTTTTTGAAAAAATAAGGCTTGCAGATGAGACTTCATCTCTTTTCTGAATTCTGTGTATTTTCATTGTTTATTTTAAAAAAGAGGCAACCTTTGCAATAATATTAAAAAAATGCAACTCGTATGCCTTTATGTGAAAATGAGTGACAGCAAAACAAACCACTTACTATTAATCAAAATAATGACAGAAATGTCAGCTTGTTTCTGCACTCATTTTGAAAATGTTTATGTGTATTCAAAATAGATTTTATTTTTGTACTTTTTTTGTACTTTTTACTTCTTTTGTGATCCCAACATGCATTTCACTTTACTTAACCAATTTGGACCTGTTCTTAAATGTCTCCGTAATTCGTGAGACCCTGAAAAAAGAACATTTCTGTAAGTACTGCATACTTTTGCTTTGTATTTTGATGATCCTATACTGAGGTATTGTAGTCATTTTGAGATCTCTGAGACAATTCTAGTTCTTTCTGTATACTAACTGGTCTTTGTACTTAATTTATTCTGGAGAAGTGAAGAATAATATCTGCAATCAACAGTGAATCTCCTTAGTATGGTGGATAAATACTAAACTGTCTGAATATCCTTAATCAACTGTTCTTTTTTGTCGTCTTTCTTCTGAAATGAGATCTTTTGAAGGGTTTGTAGTGGGAGGGGGAAAGAAATTGGAGGTTACTCTAAGTATCTTTATAGTCACTTGGAAATTAATTATTTCAAAATCGCAACTGCAGCTGCTATGACTATTCCGACTGATGCTTTTGTGTGTAAAATCTTATTTCCCCCATGGCTACCTCCTGCTTAAAAAAAAATGGAGTCTGTTGGGAACATAATGCTAATGTAAATATGACTTCAGTGCTGGTCAGATGTATTGGCACTTTTATTTAGGTGAGGATTTAGTGAACATATAGGTCAATGGTAAGAGGTAGAATAATGGTGCCTTTAGGAGATGAAAGTCATGCCTTGCAAATCAGTGTGAGGTCTTTGAAGGAGTAAATACATAGTACATATTGTTGGTTTAGTCTTTATATTGTTTCATATTATAAAAAAAAGCCATTGTCCAGCTTTCACCAAAGCCTCTAGTGGTTTTATGTGGTTTTAGTTTGTTGGGTTTTTTTTA
Source organism: Geospiza fortis (assembly GCF_000277835.1). Lineage (NCBI taxonomy): Eukaryota > Metazoa > Chordata > Aves > Passeriformes > Thraupidae > Geospiza > Geospiza fortis. The sequence goes on along the minus strand of NW_005054404.1, from coordinate 2,093,940 downwards.
AAGTTGCTCCTGAATATGAATTTTCTTCTTTTAGTCACAGAGTTAAGCATAGCAAGCGAAAGAGAAGAATAAATGCTTGGCTTTTGTAGTGTTGGAAAGCTAACAGTGGAGTTTTGTGCAGATAGTGCTGGAAATGATTCAGAAGAAGTGAATGAATGACAGAGCTTGATGATTCCAGAATTTTGAGGTAGTGAAGATACTAATACTTAAGACACTGCAGAACTGATCAGCTAGGCATCTAAATGACTGAAGAAATTCAATGGTAGTAAATGCTAAGTAGTACTTGTGGTGGTGGTGAGAATTTACATTTCTAGTACTTCATTTTTACTGGATTTAAAGAAATTGGGTTTTGGTGATACCACTAGGAGGTGGATATCAGAGTTACCATATATATCTATGAAAATACTAGATTGCTGTTCCTTGTCTTCAGACAGAAGACAGTCTGTTCCTATTAAAATTGTTTTACTGTATAGTGGATAAATCATCTTTGTGTATGGAAATCAACCAAATAAACTAGTAAAAGTATAAAGAAGAGTGTCAAGATTGATCATGTATGGCGCAGCATCTGCATAAGGTGTAACAAAATCAGAGGAGGATTCTCCAGGATATAAGGTGAACTACTGATGCTGGAGCTCTACAGAATTCATGTATTTGTCCTGGCTAGATCTTGTGTACCAGTGTTTTTCTGAGGTGGTTTTAACAGCCTGTTTGAAAATCTGCATGTATTAAAACCAAAACTTTTTTTTGTGTTTTGTTACGATCTCTTCTTTCCGCCTTTACTCCTTATCCTGGGCAAATCAGGTGACAGGTTTCTCTTGCTGAAGTTTCTCTTGCTGAAGATCTCTAGGAAAGGACAAAAACTAATTCATTTTATCCTCCGTGGAGCTTGAAGAAATGACTGGAGGAGGAGTAATTCTCCTGGAGACAGAGTAATTCTCCTGGAGACATCTCCTGGGAAAAGGAATGAAAACAAGAAGTTCTTTTTTTCCTGCACGGTGTCTAATCTTTGAACACGTATGCCCTCTGGAAGCAGACAGAGAAGTTGTGCATACGGGGTCTGTGTATTCACGTGCTTCTGCTTCACGCTGCATCTCTTCGGGTTCTTCTGTCCCCGCTATTTGTTTCTGTTTCAGTCTCGGATTTGAAACCTGACCGTAGCAGGTGGGGGGTTATTACATGGATGGCACCCATTTGTCAGTCACTATCTTCTTGCTGGGGAATGCTGTGAGCATCTAGTGCGGCCTTTCACTGGCTGCCTCGGTGGCGCCTTGCTGGCTCTCACCACTGCCGGGCAGGAGTGGGGGCGCTGCGCCAGGGGAGCCCCGCGCCCTCTCGTGGCTGGTGGTGCTGCCTTCCTGCCTGCCCGCCTTCCTGCCTGCCTTCTTGCCTGCCTGCCTTCTTGCCTGCCTGCCTTCCTTCCTGCCTGCCTTCCTTCCTGCCTTCCTGCCTTCCTTCCTGCCCGCCTTCCTTCCTGCCTGCCTTCCTTCCTGCCTGCCTTCCTTCCTGCCT
>NW_005054404.1:2042308-2091334 GCF_000277835.1 Geospiza fortis | reverse complement strand
TGCTGGCAGCTGTGCCGAATACCGTGGATAGTAACTCTAAACCCTCGGCACTTCCAGCCAGCGCAGGGCTGCTTGGAAATATGTTAACCCTCAAGTCGCATGTGGTTGTTATTTTAATGTTAGGAAAGCACTGTGGAACAAAGTGTGTCAGTACCATGAAAATGCAGATTGCATTACAGTGCGAGGGAGCACTGACATTCAGAACTAAGGCATGTTTGAAGAAAAAGGAATATTCAAATAATGATAATTTTTGGCATCATGCCTGCTGTGCTCCTAAGCTTGTTTTACTTCTCTTTTTTGTCATTTTTATATGCTTGTAATTGTAGTTTACTTTCATGATACCTTCTACTTCTGAAATTGTCACAAGATTGCAGACTTGCTAATTGCTTTCTGTACGCTGTGGTGAAAATAGTGACTGCTCTCTGAATGTAACTACTGAATCAGATGTGAACCTCCAAAATGAAACAATTCGTTTAATCTAATTGACAGAATAAAATGCCAAGTTCACAGTGTTCATCTCAGTAGACTGATGTAATTGCTGGCATTTGACTTGCATACCTCTTGAAATATTAAATTAGTTTATAAACGTGGCAGAAAAGAGTGGCTTATACTTGCCAAATAAAGTTTGGGTATTTTGCAAGAGCTCAAACAATTAGCCATGTTAACTGTTCTTTTGGGGAGTTGTTTTACTCATTTTGTTTTGTTATTAAAGCATGAATAAGTAGTCTTTCCCTCAGCTGCTTGTTCTGCTTTTAGAAGAGGTTATGCACCACAGAAGAATGAAGGTATTTAGCTAGAGAAAGGTAACCATTTTTGCAAAACTATGTTCATAAGAATGTGGTGTCGATTGGTTAGATGGGTATTTTTGTAACTTTAATTTTCTAGAAAACAACAAACCCAGAAAACTATACAATTTTGTACTGTGAAACTTATTAGATGAAAATTCACAGGTTGACACTGAATTTCACTTGGATCTAAACTGAGACAGCAATACTGTAGACATTTAGTAATGTTTAAAACTGGTGCCAGCAAAAACCTGACACCAGTATAGTTTACAAAAAGAACAATCGCTAGACAAGTTCCTCTTGAAGTACATTCTTAAATTCCCAATGATTAACTGTGATTTTGGAGTATTCTTTTTTTTTTTCCCACTGGTTAGGAATAGTTAATTTGCATCAAAATCAATTGTCCTTCGTTCATCTAAAGTCAGGTGATTCCTAATCTGATTTTCTTGGGAAGTTGTATTCTGGTAATTTCCTCTAGTGACGTCTTTGGTTTTGTTATTTTAAAATATGAATTAAATTTAACCATTTTTTTCTTAATCTGTTTTGTGATATTTCTCTCCCAAGTCGTTATTAACCCAACAAGGTTGAAAATTAATGATTTCAAGAAAGATTACTTTTTTACTTTGAGATGTCTTATATTAAAATCAAAGATCAGTTAAAGCAACATAAAATTCAATACAACTTTTGAAAATTTTAGTCAGTAGATAAAACATGCGAAGTCATTGAAAATACATTAAATGTCTTTGGTGCATGCATCAGGAAAATTAGAAACTGTAGAACCATTTCTTCTTATGCTTTTCTTCCTCTTTGCAATACAGATCTTAGAGAAGTTATTAATTAAAACACTATAATTATTTTGACCATCATAATAATCTTGAACCCGAGTGATACAGGGGAATGTCTTTGAATTATAATTCACTTAACCTGTCTCTTCAATTAGAGAGAGAATGTCTTCATTTCTACTGGATATAACTTCTGTTTTCAGTATAAGGTGATACAGAACCAAATCATCCAGTCAGGTCACTGGCAGAAGCTGTGTTGGCTATCCTGGTGAAACAAATCTAAAAAAATTGATGGAATCATTTTTCTTACTGTGCTCTTGCTTTGCTATAGTTGTCTGTCCTTTATGACGCAGGTATGTATAGTAAAACTTGACTTCCACAGAAAGCTACATTTCTACATACATATATTTTCGGACACTTATCAGACTTGCTGCATTGACTGTAAGCTTTAGCAAAGGCTAACTTCTGTAAGTTATTTATTAAAAGAATATATTGTTTCTGAATACATGCAGACTTCTGAAATAGTATTTATTCAAGTACTATTAGATTTCTATTTGAAATCTGCTAGTACATATATGTCTTTGATAAAGCTTTGAGAAGCTTCCACAACATGCAGAGCATTGTTAGTTGGAAAGACATTCCTACCCGCATTGTAATGTGGCATCTAATTTTCTTAGAATAAAGAGTACATTAGTAATAATGCTGATTTGTTTTGTTTATATTAATTTTGAGTGCCTCTGTGCCTCAACAGACAGTCTTTACTTTGTCACTATATTACCTTGCATTAGATAAAAAGGTCTTCCCAAACACATGCACCCCACAGTGGTTAGTTACTATCTTTATGGTCTCTTACCAGACAGTAGAGTCCTGTGTTTTTAAGAAAATTTACATGATAGCACCACTTAGATTTTGTGTTCTTCTGCAATTTGAAAAGCAAGAATTTATGGTGGTGAGTCACCAAAAAAATCCTGAATATAGCTCCCAAAAATAGATTATTTTATTTTTTCTATCTGAAAGGTGTAGGCTCTGGCATAAATGTGCACAAACATTGAAAATCCTAAGTGTTGTCTTGCCAAGAAGAATGGCAAGTCAGACTGAATGAGGCAGAGAGATCTTTTACCTTACTGTGAGTAAATTAGGTAAAACTTGTCTTTTATTTCTTTTCCTAAGAACTTTGTAGACGTTTCTGTCTTTCTCAGGTATTAAAAATAAATGGGTTTAATGGCATTTTATTTAAATCCAGCATTAACTGTGTCTTAGTAGGCACAGCAAGGCCCTTCCCTATGTGGTATGAGTGGATTGTGGTAACAGAGGGCAGCTGAAGTACTGAAGTTTCCCAGCACATCCTCTGCCCTGACCCCCAAGTGTAGTTCACCCAAGAACTCCAAGAACAAGTCCCCATTTCAGCTGCATGGGCCAGCGAGTCAGCTGACGCTTTCAGCATGGGTGAGTGCAGGTTTTTTCCCAATGACAGTTAAAAAAAAACTAACAGGAAAGTTTTTAGCATGGACATGCATAGTTATTTACAAGATTCATGAAGGATTATAGTGATTCTTAACAAGTGACTTGGCAGTCTTCGTAATTTTCTGGACATCAGTCAGCTTCAGACCTATGATGCAGATGGCCCTAACAGCACCATCCTGGACTTCCTGTCAAATCAATCTACCTCTCATGAGACTGTTACTGGTGAAACCCTCAGTCCTTCTCAGCAGTAAACTCCTGGTAAATGTGTAGTGCTTTCACATCCACAGATGTGCCTGCTGCAAAAGGAGGCAATGGTAGGTCTTTTTAGAATTGCTTTAGAAATGCAATGAATGCAACATCTTAATGATTATCCAATTTGTTTCTTTGCACCAAGTAAAATAAATTGAGCAATTGCACCATTTGGGCATTCTCACGTTGTCATTTGGCTGGAAGGATAAATTTTTACTGGGAACTGTCACAGTCAGCAAAGCAGGAAATCATTAAAAGTGAGTTCTCAGGTGAAAAATGCTTTACTGTAGAAGGTGCAGTTGCAACCAAGTAGCAAGTACAGTGTTCTGAGTTTACCTATCATCAGAGTACAGTTAGGGAAATTTGGGACAAATCAGCAGGCCTCTCTGGAAGAATTTTATGTCATTTACAGGTGATGGATAAAGATGAAAGTGACCTGGATTGCCTGGATTCCATTGAGGAAAAAACTAAAGCCAAATGGAAGATGAAATTTCCAGGGCTAAGGCTACAGACTCTTTGTCTAGGATCAGACTTCTCTTCTTCTGTGCGATATTACCAAGAAAGATATTGCCTCCCATTTTATTCCTGTTTAAAGTTAAAAAATGAGAGCAAATACAAAAGATGCTTAGAGACCTTACATATCTTTGAACTTTTATTCTGTAGATGAAGTTCAGGATATCTAATTACTCAGAAGAGAGATTGAGAGGTGTTTTACTAATAGTTTATAAACACTGGCAGTAAGTCAAGCATCTACTTGAAAATGCTTAGCTTTATGAAAAAAGTACATAGAAATATAGGGATTTTATAATAAAGCAGGTAAGTCAATGTAGCACTGATTTGTTTAATAAACTTGCTTACAAGCTTAAGCCACACTTAACTAGACTATGTCATATTTTACTTACTAATCATTTTTTTTTATTCTGTTTATTAATTTTATCTAAATTCTTATTCTGGTAATACTTTTCATCTTGGTTGTACATCTAGTAAAATGGGGACTTCGGGAGATCTAGGTTTGGGATTTATTTATTTTTTTATATAGGCAGAGTGCCTTTTACTTTGGTGTGGTGGTCCACTAATGTGACTTACAATGGAAATTCTTGTGTGTGTATTTAGGTCACAGCTACTGACAAGGGATTTGGATTTATAAACTGCTAGGGGAAGAAGGTATTCTTTTTCTTCATAATCAGTTTGATAATGGTCAGCTACAGCACTGCATTTCTGGAAAACATGCCTTCCTAACTTAAAAAAAAAATTCTGCTTTTATAATGGATTTAGTTTCTTTTTGGAAGCTGGATAAGCTTTCAGATGAGACATTGCTGATTTATTTCACTACTTTGAAGATATCCCATTTTTGTGTATTTTCACAATGGTAATACTTACCCATAAGTCTAAGACTACTTTTGTTCTGAATAACTAAAATACTGAACTTCTAAAGGCTTAGAGGAGCAAATTGGTTATGAAGAGAGAACATGCAGGGCTTAAATTGTAGGTGAAAAAAAAGGCTAAAAAGTGTTCTGGAATTTCTTCTTTTATACCTTTCTCCTCACTAAGCAACCTAGAAAAATGACAGAAAGTAGCAAAATCAGACTGAATGCTCTGGAAAAATATAAGAAACTTTGTGAGGAAGTAGTCTCAAACACAGGTTTAAGAGTAAAGATTATGGTTATGTTTTAAAAGCTGAAAGTGTATTAAATGGGTAGCAAACTATAGCTGAGATTTCACCAGAAATATGACTTTTGGTAAGGGTGTTGTATTTCTATATACCTTGATTATACTACTTATTTTTTGTAGAAGTTTCAGCATTTTATGATGAAAATTGTCTTTTCATATGGAAGGGTTTAAAACTTGCACAGCTAAGAAAATGTGAAAAAATAATGATGAGAAGTAATGGATTTTATGATACAGGTAAACAAAAAATACTAGTCAAAACAAAATTGAAATTGTGTCTTTTTAGTAGTCTGAGGACTCTTAAATTGCTTCCACAGGCCACTGGCAGGCTGGGGTTTTTTCCTGAGTTATCTAAAACTGCCTGAGACAGCATAGCTGGGAATCCATTTTTTATGAAAAATCTTGCATTTCTGAGATGTGTTGAAGCCTCGTTTGACAGCAAGTTTTTTTGCTTTTGCTGTCTGTATTCAATAAATTACATTTCCATGCCTTTTATGTTTGAACCTCTATCTTAATCAGTATCACTTGGATAAAGTGTCATTTGAGCAGCCACAACCAATATAAGTATGAAGTCATATTTTCACATACCATTTACACTTGACATGCTTCTTTTCAACAGTCTTGTCTTTCTGTGTAAGACAGTTATGGTTTATTTAAAAAAAATCTCCCAGCATTGCCATTCTAAGTTTCTGTAAGTACTGGGGTGAGCTCGCTGCCTCCATACTCTGTTCAGAGATGATTTCCTGCCCCACAACTACCCCCTTCCTATGCCCAAACACTCACTTTTCCTAGCCCTGACCAGCCTTTGCCCACCCATAGTTACTTTTTCCGCAAATTTGGTGTTTCACTGTAACTTTGTATGCAATGTTGGCTTCATGTGCTATTAATAGTTCAGTTACCTTAGTACCTTGCCAGTTGTCCACCCCTGAAGTCTGCCCTATATTCCACCTTTCCATGGAGCTTGTCTGGTTTTTGTGTAACTCAGCTACGATGGTCTGTACAGCCACTCTGCAGCTTCTTGCATTGTCTGTCACATCCAGCAGTTTTCTTGTGTCCAGTAGTTTTTCACATCCTGTTTATTTATCTTAATATCAGGCCAAGGCCTGGTCATCTCCCAGCATCCAGGATCCAAGTGGCTGACAGGTCAGTTCTCCTGACAGTGCTCCACTCCCCACTGGAGCAGCTGCCTGGGCAGTGAATGACTGGAGGAGCATCAGTCCCAACACTGTTGGAGAAATTGAGTCAGGCTGGTCCTACTGCTGCCACGCCTTTGCCACCTCTTCCCAGTGTCATCTTGACATTTTTTTTCTTTTCTTATCTGTTTATAATTTCACTTTTGTCCCCTGCCTGCAAGTGCTGTAAGGACTAAGTGCCAGCTGCTGAGGGTATGGGGCAAGCAGCAGGAGTCAGGGCAGGAGTGTAGGTGCCCCAAACCTGTGGTGTCAGCAGCAGTGGGTGGGGGTCTCAGCTCCAGGCACAGGGGCAGTAGCAGCGTAGATACTGTCATGGAGGACAGGCAGTGTGTGTCCTACCTGCATCTGCAGGTGAGACTGGGATGAGTCATGCTGGGGTGAGTGAGGCTCTTGGCATATCTGGACTGGGCTGCTGGTCACAGCCTGTGCCTGTGCTACTGCTGATGGGACAGGCTGACTGTCTAGTATTCATGTGCTTTGACCCCACGTGTGTGTCTCTTTAGCATGTGCAGTTCAGTAGCAAACCTCAAATTGGGATAGCAGTGTGTAGGAGAGGGACTTTTACAAAGGCAGGTAGTGATAGGACATGGGGTAATAGGTTTAAACTGAGATGGGTTAGGATTGGATATTAATAAATTCCTTACTGTGAGGGTGGTGAGGCGCTGGCACATGTTACCCAAAGCTGTGGATGCCCCATCCCTGGGAATGTTCAAGGCCAGGTTGGGCGGGGCCCTGAGCAACCTTGTGTAGTGGAAGGGTGCCCACGGTGGGGGTTGGAGCTAGGGGATCTTTAAGGCCCCTTCTAACCATTCTGTGTTTCTACGGTTCTGTGATCTGGGAAGGGGTGTCAGGTGGCCAGAGGGCCCTTGCTGGTGCCTGTAAGGTGAGTGTGTGCATGTACCTGGTGACTTGCTGGTGACTTGCCATCCGCCAGCAAATGGGACACCCATGAGAGGGACACAAGAACTATGGCCCAGGCTAAGGGCTCTTAGATGGACAGAAGGATATGCTGTGCTGATACTGAGGGATCAACAAGTCCTCATGTGTTTGTGCATTTCGAGGGGGTGGGAGGTGGCATGCTCTCAGTAGTGAACTTCAGTCCTGATCAGAAAAGAAGGAAGAGGTCTTGGCTGGCTCTACTGAAGTTCATGTGGTCCTGAGAGGGCTACATACTGCAAAGCTGAGCTTCACTGCTGGTTGAACCTGTCAATAAGAAAGCAAGTGCTACATCTGTGGACCTGGGACAGACACCTCCAGATCTGTGGATGCATTGAGCTGGGCTGCAGCATCAGGGCAGGAGGAATCCCTGGACTGGACTCAGAGATACTGGAGGGGGCATTCATTTATAACATCCCTTAGCACAATTGTAAAGATGGTTCCATTACAGATATTCAACACTAAGATTTTCCTTGTGAGGAAGGTGCATCGCCAAGTTGAGAAAACTGTACTGAGAAAAATACCACTCTCTCTTTTTTCTGTTTTATTGTCTGCTGCTGACCATTAACAGAGACAGAATAAACATGTGCTTATTACAGTAACTTGACTTGTGTGGCTATGTTTACAAAACCAAACAATATTCTTCTGTGGAAGAATGTTTAAGTCAAAAATGCTTAGTTTGCCTTAAGTCTAGGAGAACTGAAGGAGATGATTTATAAAGTTGGGGATTTAAGCCTGAACAGAAGGTTCTTGGCCTCATTTTGTATCCTAGGCATTTTAGTGTGGCTTTAATGACTTCACATTCCAAAGTGTAATTAATTCTCCAGTATTATTCATGATTCTGCAATGTCTTGGGAATTCTGCAATATTGTCATATCAAAATTTAACTTCTGACATCCTTATGGAGGGATCATTAACGTTTGTCTGCCTCTGTCCTGAACCCTGTTGCAGCATTTAAATCCTAAGAAGACAGGAAATAGGCAGTTTTATTTGGGATGAAGATCATAGGAATTATCTTTTTTTTGTGTGTTTTTGTTCTTTTTTTATAAACCAACAGCTTGATTTAATGAATAATATTGAGTTACAGAGCTTCATTCGTAACTCCTAACCTCCTGTGTGACAGTAAACATGTCACTTAACCAATGTGTCCTACTTTTACCATCTGTGAAACACTTTGGAAAGTCATGGAAAACTGAATCATAGGTCTTTTCCATCTCTATTAGGTCATCCAACTGTTCATCTGCCAGTAGAAGATTGTTTCCTATATCCACTAGTGTTTTTCCAGTGTGGATCCTGTCCTTTAAGTGATTGGGCTTCCACTAGTACCTTTGGGAGATGATTTTGCAGAGTTCTAGATCTCATTGTCAGGAAACTCTTCTGACATTCACAAAAAGAGATTTTGTTGTGGTTGTTAATTTAACTGACTTCTATTACTTTTTTCCCGTTAGTAGGTAATTGCTTAGAGTTTTAAGTCATACACAATTCATGATAATTAAATAGATAAATTGCAAGTGTCTGTAAAGTATCTTATCTATACAAAGAAGAAAAACATAAGGTTTTGAGATGCAAGGTATGACCTTTCATAAGAAGGTAAGCTACTTGGTTTTTCCTGAAATCATGTGTAAGGAAGTGCTCCAGATTTACAACAGAAAAGGGATAGAATATGGAACCTAACAGTGGAGTTAAAATGAAGGTATTGGAATAGGTTTCAAGAATGCTTAAGCAGGGAAAGAAAGAAATTAACAAATACAGTATAGTTGTTGAACATGAAAGCTATCAGAAGAACTAAATTACTTTGTAGAGAATTTTAACTTTTCAAAATGTGTGGACATTGAGTCTGGCATAACAATAGTTGAACTACTTTTAAAATGGCTATCTGGGAAACAACTGGTGTGTAACATGTCTTTTTGTTACACTGCTGTAGGAGGAAAATAATGTTCAATTAATTCATTTGATGAGGTTAATAGAGCATTTTGTAATACAACCTACATAAAGCATGTGTCTTAAAATAGCAAGAAATCTGTCATGGGGGCATGTTTGGTAAAATATTCAGCTTTTAACAAAATCCACTTGTCCAGGATTTTCATTCCTCTTATTTCAGCTGTCAATGCAAATGCCTAAGTCCAGGAATGCAAACTGCATGTTCAGTCAGTCTCTTTAGAAAAAAAATAGGGTTTTTTTTTATCTCAGCTTCATTTTCATTGTCTTTAACTTATATATTCATGTACATTGGTAAGATGTAACTTCATCAGAAGGTAAGTTGGGAATTTAAGGCCTTCCAAAGTTTATTTGTAGCACAACAATATGGGCAATATTTCTGCGAATAAAACAACCCATCCTACATACTTTGCTGTTGAAGAATCCCTCTTGCCTTCAGCACTAGTATATTACAGTCAGATTAGGTATAAGGTAGTGTTTTGAAAAGGTCAGTCAGTATAAATATGGTGTTTACATACACACCAAAAAATTCTCCACATAATGAACTGGTTTTCTTCCTTTAAGAGATTAGGGAGGTGCCATGATTAGAATGTTTATAAGGAAGGTGAACTTAGAAAGACTTCATATAGTCTGATCATAAGAACAATAAACTTATCTTTCATCTACAGGAAATAAAACCAGATGAAGTTACCAGACTTGCTCTTAGGACAGAAGTTAATTTTGAAAGTGTCTGCAAAAAGGTAAGACTTGCTGGTTTTTGTTTTTCTTCCCCTGCTTCTCTCAGTGTGTAAAGGTCCATGTGTGGGTACAAGTACATGGATTTCACACAATGTGTCTTGTTTGTTGTGTTGTATCTTCATTGTAGATATTCCTTTTCTGAGGAGGTTTATCCTCTGGGACGTATCTACAGAACAATGAATAGCTATGCAGTATGATTTGTCATTAGTCGGGTGGGCTAGTCCATAGTAATTAGAACAGAATACCAGTAAGCGTAGTAGTGATTTCTTAGTCTTTATAAGTAGATTTGTTTTGTTTATATAGTATATATACGTGATATAGTATAAATTCAATTAGTATAAATTCATTTTCAGTTAGTATAAATAATCTAAGTAAGCTTTCAGTTGGGAAAAGGCACTTTTAAATGCAGAGAGAAGTTTCCATGTGTAAACAAAACAGGACAAACATTAACTTGAAATAAAGGTGGAATTCTAACACCCCTGTGGCTCATTCATTTCCATTTAATGTTTCTCTTGAAGCCAGTATCAAATATTAACAGCCTAACTAAAGATGTCTTAAGAGATTAAATGAAGACACAGAAGTGCGAAGACACTCATTGAAATAAGCAGCTGAGGCCAAGAGCAGTCCTCTTTCAAATAGCATTTTACATTTTTGATGCAAGAAAGCAATTCTGAGTTTAAAAATGTCAGTGCATGAAGTTTTATGGGTTTTTTCACTTTATCCTTAATTCCGATGGGTGGTCACTGAGGAAGGCTGACACTTGAAATGTTTGTTGTACACAGGGTAAGTTTTAATGTAGACTTGAGTAATTTACTCCTGTGATGGCATCATTAGTTTGTGATTTAAATGTGCTGTTACATATTACAGTCGTGTGATGTAGTTCAGTTATTAGCATAGTGTGCAACAAGTTTTTCAGTGTTTTATGTCAGCAAAATCAAGTTAATAGGAAAATATCACAGGAATTCGGTATTTCTGGAGGAGTGTTTGGGTAGAAGCATCCTAACTGTTTTTCCTTCTCTTAATGATAGAAGAGAGTAAGGAAAAGGTCACAGATACCCTGGCATGAAGCTAAAAAGCATTCTTCTTTTAAATTTATTTGACCAGGATTTTCCACTGTGAAGATGAGGCAGTCAGAAACTGCTTACTGTGATATTAGAATTGGGGCAGACACAAAGATTTTGAATGTGTGAGGACACATGGAGAGGGATTTTGTTCTTGAAGAGGGATGCTAAATTGAGTGACATTTTGTCATTTAACTGTATGAGATTCTTCTGCCAAGATTTCAAATTCATCAGGTTTATGCTGATTTCATAAAGTGAAGGAGCACCAAAATGAAATTATTGATGCTATTTTTTAAAGGAATTTGTAGGTTCACAGTTGGAATTTTATTTTCCAAGGTGGCAATTTTATTGAAAAGAATGCTGAAGGAATTTAATTAATCTTATTTTCTATATATTTTTATATATTCATTATTTTTATATATTATATATATTTTATATATTCATTATGTATTTATATATCACTCATGACTGATGGACTGTTTCTCATATTTAATAAAAGTATTAAAATAGGCTTTAAGTTAGCTTTAATTCTTGAAAATGTATATGCATGGAGTTGTTTCGAAGTTTTAGTCTGTTGTTTTTTCTGTTACTTTCTGCTGGTGGCCCAGTTTTTCCAGGGAATGGAAGTCTGTTAATTTCACAGTTTTTAGTGGACGGAACTTATATTTCAAATCAAGCTGATGAATAGATGCTGATCCTTTTTATAATCTGTAGAGGGTTTTAAGCTCTTTGCAGTAGGAGAATAGGTACAGTATATATCATAACCTCACTGGTTGCTTTTGGTTGACCATAACATATCCCCAGCCAAAGAAGGCATCTCTTCTGTGCTTAAACAAAAGTTAATTCTCCAATATTTCATTTCGTATTTTTCCACAGTTAGTCATTAAACATATAATAAAAAAATTGGTTTTCTATCCTTAGCAATATTCTGTAGTCTCATGAAATACAGACCACATTGTTTACCTTTTCATTAACTTGAGTTTCAAAATATTTGAAGGAAAACATCCTGTGGCTGTTTTCATTTTCAGAATAGGTTTGTTTTCATTGATAAAAGGCAATCTGCTTTTAATTCATTGTGGAATGCTGAATATTAGTTTTACATAGTGGTCATGTAGTCAAGATATTTTTTTAATTGCTTCTGCTCACTGAGTTTTTATGTTCCATTGCTGTTTCCCAAACTTTTTCAGAGTAAGTTAAGCATACTTTTCTGTTTAAAAAGAGTTTGCATATATTCCAGTCAAGTACAATGAAATTGTGCTAAGTGTTTAGCAGGTGGCAGTTTACTGGGAGTTCCTGTGATTTAGATTTCAATATGGCTGTATTGATAATAAGCAGATCAGATTTATCAAGTTGCAGGGGGTGTTGGCAACAGTCACCAGCCCCATGACACAAGACTTTTTATAAAAGCATTACAAGAAGCAGCTAGTAAACAATTCTTTGTGTATGTCTGCTGAAATATTTTTTATCAATTTGAATATTGTTGCAGCTAGCACCATTGTTACCAACAGGTAATAAATACTATTGTAAAAATTGGATTTTTACAATACAGTAATACAAAAATTGGATTTTTACAATACACAACGAGGCACTGTCCCATCCCATCCCACATCACGTCAATCCAAAACTCCTCCACATGAGAACACCTTCTCATAGCCCTCCATATAATTCCCATAAGGCTTCTAATCCTCAGACCTGAACTAATCTCCAGTATCCCCATATGCAAGTATAGTTTCAACCAAAACATTAGACCACGACTCTAAAAATAGAAGTTAAACCCTTCTTACCTGCCGAGGAGAGGTAAAACCAATGAGAACTGCTAACTCCTGTATCTGTAAAAATTGTAATAAATGTTACCATGCAACTTTGACTAGGCTTTATATTGTTGGTACTATTTACAACTATTGAAGAACAGATCCTGTATTTTGTAGATTTTCTCCTAGTTCTCGTGCACTTTTTGTACCAGGCTGTGCATTGTCTGTCACAAATATATTTGGCAGACATTAGTAAAATTAGAAAAACATGTCATAGAGCTCATATTTTAAACTCACATTTGCAGCTGTGATGGCATTTTGAACTGTTGCACACAGCATATATTCCTGCAGCGTACAGGAAACTTGATTCATCAGTGTTGTGCTCCAGGACACTGAAGTTATAAATTGGAAGCTAATCCTAATAATGATCTTCATTACAAGCTGAAAACTGAACTGAGCACTGGCAAAGTCTTAACTGTTATCTTCAACTTGTTGCTAACAGAGATTTAGAGTAGTTCAGATAGGTGAAGATAGACAGGATAAATAAGTTAATATGAATTAATGTTTTTATTACAAAATTATGTTTATAATCTGGGCTGTTTCCTTAAGAAAAGAACATGTTGGTCCACCTGCAAAAACCTTCATCATAACCACAGTTGGTTTTGTTGCCTTTGCTAACAGATGTTGACTAACTTACTGTAGCATCTCATCTAGCTTTTCTTCCAGTAAGTCTTTGGTGTATAGCACATAAGGAAGAAATGTGTTTTAAACACTTGAGAATGACAGAATTCCAGCATAATGGAACTGTGCTTACAAGCAGTGATATGTCATCTTGCCTTAAGTCAAAATACTTATTATTTTTTCTAAAGAATAAATTCTGTGTGTTTCCAAATTCAGGAACAGTCTGATTTGGGGAGCTGGGTTGAAACAGAAATTAACTATGGTATTTTACTTAGAGTGTAGAATAGAGTACCAGTATACATTATGATCAGAGATTGGATTGAGCATGTGCTTCTGACTTGCAGAACAAGCATTCACAGATCATAAATACCACCTGTATTTTTTGCCTCCAGATGCAATCTTCATGTAATGGTAGGAGCATAATATTCCCTTCTTTTACACTGATCTTTAATCTATGGTCCTTGAGAAGAATGCCACCTTTTCCTATTAAGTCTTCTATTTCCACACATTGCTCAAATCATGTTGTGTTTGAATCATGCAGATGCTTGTCTGCAAAGAGGATTCTGCGCAGCAAATACTGAATGTATTATGATCCTCAGAGGTTTTTTGGGGCCACATCTCAAGATTACTGAAAAGCTGGCCCCAGTTTCTAAATGTGTTAAAAAAATTTGTAGGCCAGAAATGTAAGTCATTAGTAGGTTCTTTTTTTTTTGCTTTTTTTTTCTTTTTCCCTTAATTTAAGTTCTGGCAAGCTTGTTTTGGATTGCTTCATGTACAGGAACCAACTTTGTCTTGTTTGGAATTTAAAAGGAATTCAAAGGCTTTAGAAATAGGATCTCAGGCAGCTTATGAAAAGCCATAGGGAGACATGCCAGGATTTAACTGAGCAACTGGGTACACAGTGTGAGTTTGGTCGTTTAAAATCTAAGCTGCCTGATGAGGACAACTCGGCTTAACATGATTTTGGAGGGTTGACATTAGTGCTGTGTGGCATCTGGTGCAGATCTTTTTAACAGATGCATAAAGATATAGTACACTTAGAAGTTCTGGGGTTGAGTGCATTTGGTGTCTTTGGCACTTTACCTATATGGCTTAAATAAACTTGGGATGAGGGAACCAACCAAAGTACTAGCAGTAATATGAAAGGGTTTTCTGTGATTTATCAAACAAGACTTTGACTTATTCACATGTGGGAAGACCATTTCTGTTTCACCTCCCAAACTTCTCCTTGAATTCACTCAGTCTCTGGGCTAAGGAAGTCCTTGGGCAACAAGGACATGAGAAAGGTGTCACTGCTCAGGACAGACAGGAAGAATGACAAAGTTATAGGGCTAAATATGTATTAATTTCATTTCTTTCAAAACTGTGTTTCAAGCACATTATCACCATAGCATTTGTCAGATTCATGTTCTTTTGAAATTATGCAGGTGATGGCCTGAGATTAGTCTATCAGTTCACAGCCTCTCTGTCATTGGTAAACAAAGAGCCAGCAAGGGTGTAGTCACAATACTAGTTTTGTTCTTCTTTTTAGATTTACATTGAAAATGTTTTTCACACCAATGGTATGTGAAACGCAGTTTATGGAAGGCTGCTAGCTTTGAGGCTTTAATTAACAGTGGGTAATTAATTGGAGCACCAGGTGTCCCAGAATAACTCAGTACATGGATACAAGCCATCATTCTTGCTGAAGGAATGCATGAGACATTGTTCTACTAAATACACTTATTTACTAAGGAAATTTCAAAATTAGTACTGCTTGTACTTTTGAACTTTGTGGCAGGATAGGAAAGATCTAAGTTCTGAATCAGGTAGAATTTTTGATTAAATACATCTACATCTATAGAGGAACAGTCATATCTGTATTTCTTAATTTTGAAAAATAGAAAGGTTTCTCTCTCATCTGATAATCCTAAATGTATGTTTGTGATCTTTTTCTTCATTTATTTTTAAAATGTACTTCCTAGTTGAAAATATCTAAACAAACCCATCTGCATGTACTGTAGATTTAATCTGAGGAAATGTACTAAATCATAAAAAGGGCCCCTAAAAAGAGTCTTGTGCATTTTAATTGGAGACTTCCTGCTAGCTTCAAAGGCTTTGGGTCAGACACAGAATAGTCGCTATCTTTCGTTTAGTGTTTGGAGGATTTTTCCACAACCTCCCTTCTCCTCCCCCCAGCCCTCCTGAAGAATTCTACTCATGACACAAACATACTAATTAGTCTTGATGTTATTATTGATGTAAAACTTCTGTTTCTGTTGTTAGTGCCTTTAATAGTAGATTCTTATGTACATGGATTTTTAACATTGCTTATGGAAATATTTTGTTTGCAGTACATAAACCATAGGGACAAGACTACTGTATGAATCAATTTTCTTTGTAACACTGATGTGATAGTCCATTAGTGTTGTATAATATGCTTATCATTAATATGTTGCAATTTTGTGGTTTGATTTTGTCTATGTGGGGGCAAATGGCTGGTGGTTTTGGGGAACCCATGAAAAACTTGATTCTCCTTTTTATCTAAATTTTGGTTGTTACATACTGATAATTTAATAGCCTACCTGGATTTCATAGATAATCTCCATGTCACTCAATCCCCCCTTCCCTATAAGTATTAAGTATTGGAAATGTTGTTATCTTATTTCCTTTTGCTTCAGAAGGAATGTATTGCCTTACTAAGTACATGGTTGTTTCTATTCTCCAACAAAGTGTTCATACTGAAAATAGTAAAATAATAATAGTCAATTTATTTTCCTACATGTTAAAATGTTACCTTCCCATCTTATTTCAGTATGAAACAAGAGATACTAATTTGCATATGAGACGCCAGATAGACTTTTCTCTCTGTAATAGATGCATCTGTCAACATGTTATATTTTTTGGAAATATGTTGCATTCATTTAATATTACAATTTCCTGCATCACAGACTAAGATAATTGTCTTTATGTTGGGCATCAGTGTTACAGAGTTTAATTATTTTGGTTCTGAGTATTTTTACTCAGTTTCAATGGAAGTTACACTAAATGTATGAAGCCACAGTTTCCTGAGAATTTTCCGTGTCAGACACCAGATGTTAGTCTTAAACAGGAATGTCTGTGATCTTTTGAAGACCACTGATGAAGTGAAGAATTTTGCATTCATTGATGAATATCACATTCAGGTGTAAATACTTTCTCTGTGTAACTGATTGTTCTTTATTTTCTTTTCCTGAAAGTTCCTCATCTTCCAAATTTGATCACTTGAACTCCAAGCTGTTTAGCATGGCCTTTATATATACCAGGCTGTATTTTAGAGCCTAGAATCCATTACTGTGGCTGCAACTGAATTTTTATGTCAGTATAAATGAAGTTTGCCAGTTTTTGAGGAATCTCTCTCCAGTCTTCTTCCCAGCTACTTTGCTTTGCAATTGTCCATATGTCTCCTAGCCTAGCCAGTATCAATCCCTCCCCAGGCTTCCTGTGGGAGAGTACAGAGTTGTGCTGGGTTCTGTACATGTCACTCCCACCTTATCCATCTTCTCCAGTTGCTCCTTCACATCCAAACTAGGCTGCATACACACTCCACTGTAGTGCCACTCTTTGAGAGCAAGGAGGTAGGCTAGACCAGAGCTAGCATTGTCTTCAACATCAGAGTAGCAGTTGCAATGAACTTTGATTGCAAACAGCTTTGATTTTGTTAATTCTGGAAAATCTTCTTTTAAAGTTTAGTATCGAAATAAGTTGCTAGTAACTTTGGCAGTGTTTCACAGAGATATTGTTTATCTCTGACACAAAAGGGCTGTCTCCTTTCAGATTTTAAATTGCTAGTCCAAGAATCTTTCTACCACTCATTTGCATTCCTGTGAGGCTGTATTTCTTAACTTTGTTGCCTAGTTGAACAGGTCAAGTTTGCTAAAGTACAGTCTTGTCCCTAGACTCAGAAGTGGTGTGATTGCCTTTGATTTGAATGTGCTCATTTCATTTACTTGATGTGCCAGACCAGAATGTGGGCAAGCATATCATAGTAAAGCTCAGAGGAAGTTGGTTCACATTTTGGTGAGTGAGACTTCGCTTGGATCCCCGGGTAATTCAAACAAAATGAATATGCTTGTGAGGGTATAATGGATAAAAAGCAGGGTGGGAAGAACAGTGTTGTTAGAGTCAGATATGCCTGTGGCAGTGGTGTTGTGGTGCATGATGCTGCACATATGCATGGCTGTACTTCTTCAGTCACAGAAAGCTTTATGTTACAGCACTCACAAAAGACAAGCAACTCACAACTTTCATTCCTATTTTAAATTAGTATTTGAGTGATGTGTGATCAGTATCTATCTGGATATGAGCTGTCACAAGAATAATAGAAGAGAATATTAGAAGTAGTCTTGTTTCTAAACTTTCCTTGAAGAAAATACAGGAAAAGTGGCATGAAAAGAGGTTCTCAGGGTATTGTGGTTGATTTGGCAACTGTTTGGTTTGGTTTGGTTTTTGTTGTTTTGATGGGTTTTGGGTTTGGGTTTGTTGTTTGTTTTTTTTTTTTAAATAAAGGAAGGCCAAGTTACTGATGGCCACAACCTCCTTCTCCAGAGTATTGCCCAGACTTGCATACAATGCCTATGAGGCAGAATATCAGTGCCTAGACAAGTGTATGGTATAAAAATGAGACACTTAGATATTTGTAGTATGTTTGGGGCCAGGAAAAGCTGACATGAAAGATGACCTGCAGCATAATCATTATTGCACTGGGTTCTCAGCACTAAAAATTTTAAAGGACATACAGGAATATTTAAAAGCACAGGGAAGGTTACATGTATGGAGGAACATCAAACTAACAGTGATATGACGCACAGGGAACATGTGGCTACTTTTGAGGATGTCTCTTACAGGCTAAGGACAGAACAGCTTGATCCAACAAGTAATGAAGGTAAATCAGACTGACTAAGAGTGTAAATTATGAATCCTTCAGTATTAACCCTTGCACTGAAAACAATAATGGCTAGAATTCCTGACATGTATCATCATCACATGATATAGATGCCCTCTTCCACCACATCTTCAAGATACTTAATGCAATTTACCATCTTTACAGGGATAATGAGATGTGATGTACATGCATGAGAGTGATACTTTTGACTGAAGCACTGTAGTTTAACAGCTCAAAGGTATTACCAGAAAAAAAAAGCACCCAGAAGTGTTTTGAGTGGAAGTACCAACTGTGACAAAAGTTTGATACCAGTTATGTACTGCAGGCCCCAGTGAGAATGGTAATGGTGAACAGAAAATGTTCAATGAGACTAGAGAAGCTACAAATTTAGGACAGATAATAAGAGCAGGTATTTTCAGTTATGCTTAATCCTTTTGAATACTAAAGAGAGAATGTTTACATTGTATATTTTATGTATCTATAGGGAAAGTAATCGGTTTGTAAAGTTGATCCACATGAAGGGGCAGGGAGATGGATTTGTGCAACCAAATGACAAAGGAAAATGTTTCCTCTGTCTTGCCATCTATCTCAAAATCCTCTGGGAATAGATACTCATTGAGCAATTTCAACCAAGCTTTCTGTAGCTTGTTTTAAGAGATTTAACTTCCAGCAGGAAGGTTTTTTTCTGTTTTTGTGAATGTGAGAAATCAGTGAACCCTGGAGAGGAAAATGGCCATAGTTTATTTTGTCTTGATCTTGCTTTGAGAAGCATGATAGAGGTGGGACTCTATGATAGTGTGCCAAGTGAATGCACTCCTGTCTAGAAGAAAAGTGCAAGGAGACCACATTAGGTAGAATTTACATGAGTTTAAACATTATTTTGGTTACTTGCTTAGAGAATTTTAAGTTTTAAGAAGCCTTTAATATTATATAAGCATGTGTGATTACTTATGTTAAAGACTAACAGTTCCTTGTGCATTATTAACTGGAAAAACTCTTCCTGTATATTTGCTTTGTCATGTGACTCAGAATTGCATTGCAAAATAAAAAAAAAATCTGACATTCCTGATACTTCTGAAAATGAAAACCAGCTGCTAGTGTCTTATGCTACTTTTATTTTTACAAATAAAACTATCAGTTTTTCATTATGTATATTATGTAAAAATAAAGTACATTTTTCTGATTTGTTCCCATCTCTGCTCTCCAGGTAAGTTTTTAAAATGCCCAACTAAGTACTAAGAAATTGATACTTAGAAAAATCAAAAATGTAAAATAAAAGTTATGGAATTAAGCAGGCTCTTTCAGCTCATTAGGAAGCCCATCAATCTGCTGTTAACCCTGGAAAACTAGGAAGAAAAGTGCTGGAGCCACCGTTGCCTGAAACTGTAGATGGTATTCCTGAATTATTGGAATTCTGTTTAAAAAAAATTCTCATGTATTGGGATGCCAATGAACATAGCTGCTAACACCATCCACGTGAAAAGGTTTTAGCTTGGTAAAATGACAGCGTAAGTTTACAGCACATTGCACCTCGCTAGCAATATTGGTAAGTAAGACAAAGTATTGGAAACTGGAGGTAAATAGTGACTTAATGGAAATATAACAACATTAAATATCTACTGGTGATGATCTGGTTTTTCTTGGATTTGGAATTCAAATAACTGCCGAATTATTGGAGTAGTTCAGTGGTTGCGCTAGGAAAACAGCATGCCAGAGTTAAGTAATAATAATGTAATAGCCTAGAAGATGCCTGAGAGCCTCTAAGCATAATGTTTCTGTGTGCCATATAGTGAAATACCAGCTATAAAATGTGAACCCCAGGATTGCCATCCATTTTACATCCATTCTCTGCTGATGTGTTCAAGTGGTACCAGGGATAACGTGTGTATCTGATGTGTGTTTATCTTTAGAGTTGGCCTTGAATGCATTAAGTCAATAGACTTCACAATGGAAAATCTACATTTTGGTACCAGAGAACTGGCATGCTTATCTCTGATGTTTTAATAGTTTTTCAGTGAATTGAGCTTGTATTTCCATTTTCTTTTTCAGAAAAAGTCTAAAAGACATATATATATTTAAAAAAAAGAATCTGTTTTCAATCATCCACACAAATTGCAGTGTGGTATGCCAAGAAATGCTGTCTTGAGTAGCATATTATAACATGGCCTAACCCTGGTTAGGTGCGGTGCTTGTGAAGTCTTTTAAATCATCTGTGCTTCCAATTCCCTCTCTCTTAGTTCCTTCAACAGGAAGGACTTTGAACAGAAGTACATCTCTCCTGAGAGTTTTATCTGAAGACATTAGCTTGACAATACTTTAGTTATATATAGGTGTGCTCCCTGTCAGTAATGCTTGCAAAGGTAAAGGTCTGAGCAAGACAAGATTTGTGCACAGGGATAATTTTTTTCCTTTATGTTATAAATTATCTGAAATATACATTATTAAAGTGGCACTTGTTTTTGAAATGTTAGCCAGTTTTAAAGCATTACATCTGTTTTAAATTTGAAGAGCTCAACTGCGTCTACTTCCTCTGCTATAAACTTAAGTTCATATATGCTTACACTTACAGTGCAGTATCAGCCTGCATCTGAATAGTTATAGTTTGAGGTTTGAGCATCTGTTTTAAAGTGAAATATTGTAAGGATATTTCAAGATTGCATCCCTGATAGTTTGGTACAGAGTTTTGTCAGCATATCCATGTCATAGGGAGAGTTGTGAATATCTCAGTTCTGAAACTCCTTTGGTTCATCCAAGACAGAATATTTTGGACTTTTTGGTTCATTATAATAGTTTTAATAATACAGTAATTTAGTTGCTACCATGAGCTCCCCTCAGTCTTTGGACAAGCCTGTGATGCGCAGCTGACTCATGGGAGTTCAGATGCATTCAGGTTAAAGTGAAGTCGGAGAATTCTGTTTACTGATTGTTTTACAGCACTGCCTGTGTTGTTGGTCTCCTTTGTGTATCTGCTCTCTTTTCTATAACAAATAAGTATAAACAATCAATGTTTAATATTTTTTTTAAATTTTCTTTCATGTTTAATTTTTATATTACCTAGCTTAACTCTCTATTTGGACAACTGCCTGTTTTAATTTTGCAGACCCTCATTCAAGATGGCCAGTTAAAAGAAATTATCTCAACTTTACTTTTTTGAAAAAGTCAGTTCTTGTTTCAGATCTGATACATAGTTGGTGTCCAACTAATTTGTTTATGTTTTCTCCAAATTTCATTTTCTTCTCTTAAGACTGTGTGAATTTTGTGGCAAAGAACTTATTCACAGCTACTGCCAGTTATTCAAGATGTTTTTGTTTCTATTCCCTCTGAAGTACATCTTTTCTTTCAGGGTTTCTATTTCATCTTATTTTGCTTTACAGTTTAATCTATTAATAGGATTGTCTCTTACCTTTTTAGGATGGAATGTTTGCTTGGTTTTCTTATGTGGGGTTTGGATGAGCTTTTTTAGAGCCATCTATGCTCTCCCCCAGAACTGTTTATGCTGTTTGGCACAGTGCATATATTTTATAGCAGTACTATGCCCAAACAGTTCAAATGTCCAAAAATATGAAAGGCATATATTTTATAGAAAGCTATATATTAAAAAACCCCAAAAACATGTAGACTTCATATTGCTATACTTAATGTGTTTGATTTTACGTTTGTATAGTTAGAACTGTGTGTATTTTATCCTGGTCAATTGTCCTGGATGTACAATTTAAATTATTTAATTTTCTTAGGCTCTGACTTAGGGAACACTCCCTTCACATCTGTTTTCTACTTGGAATTTGTCCACAGTGTTCTATAGCATAAAATAATGTTCATCATTCCCTGAGGTCTTTGTAGAGGCCAGCAGTGGTTTCAGTGTTCATATGAATTAGACCATCACAATTTGGGGAGGAGTTGTCACAGAGCTCACTTTATGTCCTCTTTCATAATATTTAGAAGTTGTTTGTTTGTTTTTTTAACGTGAGCATTGTTTATGTGGCATGCCAAACTGAGATGATTGTAGACACATAGCCTTACTAGCCTTGGAAAAAATGAAGATGAGTTAGAAGCAGTTTCCACTTACACCTAGAGTTGATCCTGTTCTCCATAAGGAATAATCAAGAACCCATGCCTACTTTAATCTTGACATTTTTCTTCTGACTTTTCTTTGTTGAAACAATCATAGGAATTGGTTTTTTGCATAAAGAGAAAAAGGAAAGAAGTGTAGAAGATTAAGTACATAATTCGTAATTGGTCAGGTCTGAGGTTTATGCCAAGCTCTGCTGTAGATCACTCTGATAGTTTGGGATGAAAGACTCCACTTTTCTTTGACCATTTCCAAATCTGAAAAATAAGTATTTACTTCACACTTCTTTGTCTGGCTAAATTAATTGTGACAGATTAGTCCAAATAAACTCTATTGACTTTTTTATGCTCATATTAAATATGGTCATCTAACATTTGCAGAGTGCTAGGCTTTTTAAAGAGCCTGTTGTGAACATCTTAAAATGCTTAGATAGTAGGTACTTTTTATTATGCATGTAGTAAAGAACAGCAAATAATCTTATTTTTGTTTGAATCGATGACTTATTTGGAACTCCTATTTTAAAAGAGGAGGAATGATAGAAACGTGTTTATACATCAGACTTACTTTTGATAAAAGACAAGCCAAAGAACAAGACAAGACAACGTGGAAAGGAATGTGAATCTAAGTGGACAAATCTATTGGGAAAGGGTAGCTTTGGTCCAGACATTCAAATAAAATTACAGCAGTGTAAGTACCTTGATAGTATTTAGAAGAATCTCATGCTGTCCCCTGGTGCTGGTGGATTCAAGAGTCTGTGGTAGGCAGTGATGAGTTGAGTCAGTGCTACAGCTAGCAGCCCAAGCTCAGATAGATTTTCTAGACTTCTGCCTCCTACTGTGTGCAGTTTTACATATGAGCAAAAAGACTGTGCATATTGTCAGGTACCCCCATGTTCTTCATAATGTTTTGTGCTGGGTTTGCATGACAAGATTTTGGTGAATGGCTTGGCTATAGGGGTGTATTCTGTGAGAAGGGGCCAGAAGCTTGCCCTGTGTCTAATGGAGCCAATGCCATCCAGCTCCAGGATGGGACCCACCATTGGCCAAGGCTGAGCCCTTCAGCGATGGTGGCAGCACTTCTGGGATAACAGAGTTAAAAAGGAATGGGGGGAATGCACAGGAGAAATTGCAACCAGGGAAGAGAGGAGTGAGAATGTATGGGAGAAAGAAGGGAAGGAGGTGCTTCAGGCTCTGGAGCTGAGGAGGCAACAGCAGAGACAATGTGTGAACTGACCCAAGGCCCCCTATTCCCTGTCTCCCTCTCTGTGCCACTGGGGTGGAGGAGGTAGAGAAAATGGCCAATGAAATTGAGCCTGGGAAGAAGGGAGGAGTGGAGGGAAGGTGTTTAAGGTTTAGTTCTTAGATGTCATTACCCTATCCTTATTTGATTGGCAATAAATTATTACTTCCTTATTATTACAAGCTGAGTCTGTTTTGCCCATTGTGGTACTTAGTTAGAGATCTCTCCCTGTCCATATCTCAACCCATGAATCTTTCACTGTATTTTCTCTCCTTCGTTCTGCTGAGGAGGAGAGTGATAAAAACAGCTTCACTGGGAACCTGGCATCCAGCAGAGGTTGACCCACCATGATAAAAGACAAGATAAATAAATTAAATTTCAAGATAAATAAAGTAAATATCCAAATACTTTCATGGTTGAATTACCATGATAAAAGAAAACAATGTAAATTAATATAAATTGTGGCAAGCATTGAAAAGAATAATAAACAAGTTTTCTTGTGTATCTTGGTGTTTTGTAAGAAATTGTTCCGTTTTAATTCAGTAGTTCTATCACAGAACATTGTCTGGATGAGTTTTTGCAAAGGTTTTAGACCTGTTAAGACATTTTTTTATCTTCAAATGGAAATTTTTCATCAGCCTATTTTAAAAATTGTATATTGTCCAATTAAAAAAAAATTCTGCTGAAACTTGGACAATTTCCTGACATCCATAAAGAATTTATTTCTTTAAGAACTTCTCACCTGTCATGCTATTAAGCTTTTATAACTGCTACTTTATAACACCTGTATGATCATTTTGCTGTTACATTGAAAGTATTTAACGTTTGAGTTAAATCAAAGTAGTGGATTATTATAAAAATGAGAGGTTTTGGCAGATGATGAGTAAATAATTTGTCGTCATTTGTCATCATTAATGTGAGACACAGTCAACTACCAACCCCTTGCTGTCAGGAGCTGAGACAGCAATGCTGCAGTGGATGATACCATTAAGCAGTTGCTTCCCATGCCAAAATCTTCACCATGTCTGATGGCCACAAATCACATGCTGTATGCCTTACAGACATAAAACAAGAGGGAGAACAAGCTGAGTTTCATAGTCAGAAAGTAACTTATTTCAAGTCTTGTTCCAAAGTAGTATGAGGTCATGGTATAGACTTGGGTGGCAGCCATGATTGGCACCTTCAACCATCCTGTGACTTCACATTAATCACACCTGCTGTTCTGAAGGACAGCTGTAACTAGTTAGAATTTAGTAAAAAATGTATGGATTAACAGGTTTTCTAGTTTGGTTGCTTTGTGCTGTTTTTTAATAGAGAGGTCTTCTCCCAAGCTGCTAATAAAGGATGCTGCAATGACATCTTCTTTGGCCCAGAATTGGGTGTTACCTTTTTTATGCTTACTCTAGTTAGTATTGGCCCTTTTTTTTTTCCTTTATCTTAAATTCAGGGTGTTGTTAACATTTGAAATTAAACTGCACTTCTAGATAGTTTAAAAACTAGTATGACATTCTTCAAAGCTGGTTTCTATGTAATGTTTTTTCCATGTAGTGGTTGCTTCCCAGTGGGGTTTCTTACTGTCTCCATTTGAATGTCCTTGTTTTAAATAACTGACTAATGACAGATGCAGAGCCACAAAGCATTACCAGTTTGGTAGCACTCTCACTCAGGTGGAACTCTTAGTAGTTGTCCTTATAGTAGTATATGCTTCTAATAACAGTCTTATTTCTGATGAGATCTGTAATGAGGCAGTTCCCTTTTGTGCAAAAGTCAGTTGAAGAACAGAATATGACCCCTTTCCTATTATTGACTATAACTATAGCAGAGTGAGTACAGACAGAAGTACCCTGGAATAGAAAGGTTGTTCAGAATATAACAGTGGTCAAAAGTCTACATTTCATGTTCTCAGATTGATCACAGGTTTCTGCCCTTTAATTCATCCTGAAGCTCTACTGCCTCAGGCTTAATACCAAGGCATACCATTCAGCTCCTGCAATCACATCTGCCTTGAGACACTCACTTTCTCATTCTCACTTTATTACCTGCATTGTATGAAACAAGTTCTACCCACCCAGCTTCTGCCTGATGTATACATCACACTGCTCCTTCTTTTTACCCTGTGGTGCCAGCTCTCAGAGCCATTCCAAACTTCTGACCTATTCCAGCATATCTCAGAACTTGCATTGGAAATCTTTGCAAGTTTGTAACATCCATTTTCTTCACAGTCATTGCCGCTATTTACCAAGTTTGTCTCTCTTATGTGGGGCTTACATGTGTGTTTGATAATAGATGTTTTTAGTATTATTTACGGAAATAATGTATTATATACCAAGATAGAATTTTAGGAGGCTGTCTCAGGTGGTTTAACTGTAGCAAACAGCAAGTTCCAGGCAGCTGCTCACTCACTCCTGCACCAGCAGGATCAGGGAGAGAATTGGAAGGATAAAAGCTAGAAAACTCATGGGCTAAGATAAAGACAGTTTAATAGAGAAAGCAAAACAAGAAATGAATGCAGTGCTTCCTATGCCAGGCAGGTGTTCAGCCATCTCCAGGAGAGCAGGGCCCTATGGACGTGACAGTGACTTGGAAAAACAAACACCATCACTCCAAATGTCCCCCCAGTTCCTCCTTTTATCCCCCACTTCAGGTACTGAGCATGATGTCACATGGTCTGGAAATCCCTTTGGTCAGTTTGGGTCACCTGTCCCAGCTGTGTCTCCCAAGCTCCCATGCACCCCCAACTCCCTCACCACCATGGCAGCACGAACAGCCGAAAGGCCTTGGCTCTGTGTAAGCCCTGCTCAGCAGTCATGAAACATCTCTGTGTTATCAGCCCTGTGTCCAGCACAAATCCAAAACACAGCCCCATACCAGGGCCACTGTGAAGGAAATTAGCTCTACCCCAGTCTCAACCAGCTGGGGTTTAATTTAACAGAAAGTTAAAATTTCTCACTGCAGAGTGTGACTATACACTGCTCTGTTGCTTTGTTCACTTTACAGAGCCTCAGTTGCACACTGAAGGAGGAAGAAGATTCCTGTAGGAAGCACTAGCACATTCTTGCATAAAGAATAAGTAGTGCAAAATAATGCAAGAAGTAGCAGAAGTATGTCAGTAGAAGATGTACAATTTTAGTATCTAATTAAACATCCAAGGGATGGGAAGGAGTTGGAAAAGTGTTCTTGATTGTAAAGACAGATTTCTTTTGTTGAGGTTTTTTTTCTGTATTGTCTGTATTTCTAAAACATTTCATATACTGGAAAATACTTGAGGGAAAATAAATTGACTGTGAGCTGTGCCAAAAAAACCCCAAACCAAAGCAAAACCAAAAAACCCATACATCGCAAAATGAGAAATTTGAGGGAATGTGAATATCATATTCTGTGTTTGTTAGCTGGTGGCTATCAGTGTGAGTAGTGTTTGTGAAGTATTTTGCTCTAAGGAAAAAAATGTGGTTATGCCATATGGGTTGGCCTATATATGCTTAAAGCCTTTCTATAAATACTTGAATTAAAAGACACCAGATGTTGCACAGAAGCTGCTGCTGCTGCTTTCTGAACGTCATGGTATATTCTTTCAAAACCCACAGGAAGTAGCTGAGGGAAAAAGTGTATTAATTAAGTTCAGAAATAGATTTTCCAGCTATAGGAAAATCTCCAAAGAAAATAGCATA
The DNA here is from genome assembly GCF_000277835.1 of Geospiza fortis. NCBI lineage: Eukaryota > Metazoa > Chordata > Aves > Passeriformes > Thraupidae > Geospiza > Geospiza fortis. The sequence goes on along the minus strand of NW_005054404.1, from coordinate 2,064,209 downwards.
TGATCTTCAGAAATGCGAGCTTTCTGTCCCAAGAATCTGGTGGCAGCATGCAGCACTGTCACATGGGGATCAAAATTCAGATTTCAAGGTCTTCGAGCTAAACTAGCCTGGAAATAAGCCAGTCTGTGGCCCTTGGAAATGAACCCATCTTTTGACCTGTCCCCTCTGGCCTGTGTTCATAGTTCTAGAGACAGTCTTCAGAGAGAACATTTTTCCAGTTTTTCTTGACCTGAAGAGAAAATGTTGTAGTAGCAGATACTTGAGGGGAAAGTACTAGAATTCCCAGATACTCTACACTTCAAACTTGAAATATGGCTGACCGCTGAGTATATTTTATAAGCTCTAAAACTATGGCAAGAGAATTACAAAATGGGATTTGCTTTCCACTGGTTGAGGAAGATTTATGGCTGGCAAACCAATTAAATGTTTCTGCATTTAGAAGTACTGACTCTGGTTGATTTGTAATGCCTTCTTTTGCTCTGTTTCCTTCAGAGCAAAGCACTGAGAATGACTCTCTTGCACTAGCAGTTGGTGGGAATTGTCCCATCTCTCTCTGTGTGCTGGATATATAACTGTTTATAGTCACATGGTTCTGCTGGAAGAAAATGGACATGCAAACAAGTAACATTCACCACTGAGCAGTCTTACATGGATCACATCAGCTGCTTTAGGTGTGAATTGCTGATGTGTTGGGTATCGTGTGTGTTATGGTGGTTTGACCCCAGCCAGCAGCTAAGCACCCAGCAGCTGCTCACTCACCCTACCCCTGTGGGATGGGAAGAGCATCCCAAGAGCAGAAGTCAGAAAAACTTCTGTCTGAAGATGAGGATAGTTCAAGGAGGAAATCAAAGCTGTATGTGCAAGAAAAGGAGAAGAAGGAATTTATTCACCACTTATCATCATCAGACAGATGTTCAGCCACATCCCAGAGAACAGGGCTTCACTTCACATAATGGTTACTTGGGAAGATAATTGTCATAACCACAAACATCTCCCCATACCTTTTTGTTACCTCAGGCTTTTATTGCTAAGCATGACTTGAAAAGGACTTGATATTCTTTTGGTCCATGTGGCTCAGCTGTACCTGGGGTGTTCCTTGCCTATGGTAGGGGCAGAGCAAGAAACAGAGAAGGCCTTGATGCTGTGCAAGCACTGCCCAGCAGTAACTAAAACACTGATGTGTTACCAACTCTAAAATGTTTCAGTCACAAATTCAAAACACAGCACCGTCTTGTCTACTATGAGGCATGTTAACTTCATCCCAGGAGAGAGCCAGTACCACTTCTACTCCTTGTTATCTACAGATAACACCTGTGGCTGGGGCTCCATCTGCTGTGGCAATTGCTTAGGACAGGAGAGGCAGCATGCTCTGTTGAGTTGATGGCACCAAAATCAGCTCAGGTTGGGTCACCAGGCACTTTTCTGGTTCTTTATGAATATCATCCTCTGTTGATTCTGGTGGCTTCTGCTGTGATATTTCCATAGGACAAAGCTGAAATCACAGAAACAATTTGAATATGTACCCATTGCAGTAGCACTGGGAGGAAGAAAGAAAGGTGTGTCTTTTGTATTTGTTTTCCACTCTCTCCCAGAGAATTCCACTGCAAGCTTTTAAGAAATCTTCCTGATAATGGTGTGTTTTACAAATCTGTTGGACCTACTTTTCCTCCTTTCAAAAAAGAAGTTAAGAAAAAAGGAAACAAACAAACAAACAAACACATAGGGAAAAAAAACAACAGAAGACAGAGCTGTCTTTGGAAAAGTCTTAGATACCATTCATTTTGTTTTTCAAGCAGAGTGATGACAAGAACCTGAAAATGAGAGCTTTTGCAATGTGTCACCTGTGATTTCCAGTATCAAAAAGGAAGTCAGAATAGAAGCAATTTCTTGTCTGTTTTTTTTTAATTGAAGCAAGAATATTTCTTCTTTGAATCAGTTTGCTGAGTTTCAGTATTCTACCACGTCAAATTTAAGGTTATTTGTCTTTATGGTCAAGTTAGACCTTGCCTTTCAATGGTTTACGTGTATTTCTTCAATATCTGCTGTGTCATTTTGCCAACTTTTATGGGATCAATACTGTAATTATTGCAAGCTGTTGCATTCCTTCAAGCAGAATGCCTTCTACCAGTATGATGTTCTTTATTCAGTGAGTTAATTCATTTTCTTTGCTTTTGTATGAAATAGTAAATGTAAAATCAGTGTCTGTTATGTTTTAAAGAAAACATAAATCATGTTATCCCTGTTCAGTACCTGAGAAATATCACGTGTTGTGCATCTGCTATGTTTCTGTCAGTGTTTAGGCGGGCAGATTTTAATGTATTTAGAATGATGGTAATACATGAAAATAAAATACTTGTTAGTGTCATAAGCTTTCCTCTTGTTCAGTTCCTGGTAAGGAGGATCACATTAGTATGCATTGTAGCATACTGACACAGACCTGTGTAAACTGACTATTCTGTTGACTTTATGCCCTTGAATTTTTCTTGTGCAGCCAAACTGTACTGCAGCTGAGCGAGCCATGGCAAGACTTGCAACACACCCCACCCTGAAGCCCAGATTTGTTGAGCTTAAAGGTATGAAGCATTTTATTGATTTTTTATCTTACTGGTGTGTTACCTTGTTCGTGTGTATTTCTGACATGAATAAAAGTAAAAAACCCACAAAAACGAAAAGCTTCTGTAATTAGGCTAACTAGCTGCAGTGAACCAAGCCACAAACTTCAAACCGTTTATATGGCTTGAAGTTTATATAGCTCGGCTCGGCTTTATATGTGATAGTATACAGTATGACATTTATTTAATATAGGGTCTCGAACAAACAGAGCTTATAATGGGAATTCTAAAAATCAAATAGATGTAATGGAGTGTTTCTAAATTAAATAGGAGCATAAATGGATTAGTACAACTGGATTTTCAAAGGCACCTAAAAGGTTTTACAAATCACTTTCTTAATTTTCCCTGAAAACTGTCCTCAGAATCCTTAGGGTATCGTTCCTGGTTATTTAGGATTTCTCTTGCAACTGGAATTTTCCACCTAAAATTAATGTTAAAAATGGTAAAGCCCTAGTAGTAGTGTCACAAAGTTACTTCATTAATAACAGAGCATATCAAATACCCATTTATTTATATGTGAACAAAATAGTATTAGTTTGCAATTTTACACACAAAGTGTACATGTGTGTACAAGTGTACACTAAGTGAGCATGATTATCAGCTGCAGATTATTTTTGAAAGAGAAGTTCACAGTTTAACCCAATTCATAATGTATTTATTGATAATATTTTCAGGATTTTTCCTTCACTTTTGTTGATACTGTATTCTAAGGTATCTCTTGTCCCATGTGTTTGGTAAATACTTCGTAAGGACATGCAAAATATGCTCAATACAACACATATAAGTTGCAAAAATGTTTTATTATATAAAAATAATTCATATGTAGCTGCAGCAAAATATTTTTCTGCCCCTTGTACAGCTGCTGTAAAAGCTTTTAAGGATGCAAGGAAGAACCCAGGCAAAGCCACTCCTATGAAGAAAGATCAGTCAGAAGAACAGCCTAAATCAGCGCAACATTCCAATAACAACTTGGATGACCAAGCTTGTAAGCGGCCTCAAAAACAGCAAGGATGCGAACACAAAACAAAACCAGACATGAAAGTAGAAACTGACAGGGTGGTTGAAGAGCTCTGTGAGAGTGAATCTAAGCAGAAAACTCTGGAAATGGAGAGAGCGAATGCTCCAGAGGAACCTTCATTTCAGGCAGTAAAGATGCAAACAGCTACTCAAAACAAAGCAGGAAAGAAGCTTGACTATCAAAAAAGGAAAGAAAATATGAGTATGAACAAATTAAATGCAATAAAAGAAATAATTGATGATAGTGACGAAGAGCATCCCAATGAAAAGGAATACTTTGATGATAGTACTGAAGAGAGGTTTTATAATGAGTCATCAGATTCTGACAGTGACAGCAATGATGATTTCTTCATTGGAAAAGTAAAAAAGAAGAAAAAAGTAGCAGCAGTTAATAATTTTTCTTCAACAAAAGAAAAGGGTAGTGTTCAGAAAAATGTAATGAAAACAGAGAAGAGCACAGTGTCTGGGACAGTGCAGGATTTGATCATGGAAGAAAGAAAGCCACTTGCAAAAGCGAGCAAGCTGGAGTCAGTGTTCTGCGGTTCTTTGTCTACCACCAATCAGATATCTCGGAACAGAAGGTAAACCTCTTCCCCATGTTATGTTCTCCATTCCTTCCCTCCTTCATGGCAGTGAAAAGGTGATTTCTAGTTGTGATTTCTAGTAATCCTTACTGAACAAAGAGAATTTCAGCCCGTTAAATCTTAGAACATTTTCACAGAAACTACTCACTAGTCATCTTAAGTTTTCTTGACAATTTTTTATATTCACAGTAGCACTGATTTATGATTCCTAACTAGATCTAAATGCAAATTCAATCACTTCTGAATAATTCTCTTTCTTCTTTTTTATTAACCTGGGTGGAGCAGTATTGAAGGAGCTTGCATGTTATGTTTGAAGTTATTCCATTACTGTTTTGATGATGATGATTCTTTATTCACGGGTCTTTGTAATCTTACAATTTTCTTGAAAAATCTTAATTTCTCTTTTTGTTTTTTAGAAATACTAAAGACCAGCCTCTCAAAAAGGAAAGAACAGGTATGTATTACTTGACTAGTAAAATTAGGAGAGAAAAACCATTTTGAAATTTTGTTGCCTCTGCAGTCTATTCGTGATGGGATGTGTTTGTTTCTTTTCAAGTTTGTGGCACATATTTTAACACTTGCTGTTAAAATAGTCAAACTGTTCATCTTTCATTTTAATCTATGGATATTGTCTGCTATTTTCTATTTTCTCATATTAGAAATACTTGACATAAGGTTTACACTGGCAAGTGCTTTTCTGTCTGTTAAGCAGTTAGCATTACTTGTGCACAGGTAAAGGTACCAGATTGTTACATGTAACTAGTACCTTATCTCACATGTAATTTCTTCACTAGCTCCTGAATATGGAATATTTTATTGGGTTTATCTTCTGTGGTACTATTTTGGAGTTCATTGGACTAAGGATATAATTCCAGTCATATTGAGTTACGTTGTGTAACAGTCATTGGTTTATTGTGAAGAAAAAAGTTTACACTGTGCTGAATGTTTGTCTACACAAATTTACAGTGTAGTCAGTATTAATAAATCTTAACTATCTGCAGCCTACCGAGTGGCAATTTACCAGGCTGCAAGATAAAGAAATCTTGCTGTGAATATGCAGATGACTGTTACCCATGGCTCATTATGAAATTTTTGAAAATATCTGCAATCCCAAGGTTGTTTGCATACTTTTATGAAGGTTCCTGATGTAGTTAATGTTTTGTTTTGTACTTGCACAGGTTTTCTTAAAAATGAAACAAAGCTCAAGAAGAAGAAACCATTTGCAAAAACTTCAGGGGATATTAAATGCAACAATAAGAAAGCACCTTTGGAGCAGCCTCTTCATCCTTCATGGGAAGCAAGCAGGCGACGCAGAGAGCAGATGTCTCAAATTACAGCATTCCAGGGGAAAAAGATTAAATTTGATGACTAGACTATATGTAAATGGAGATTCTAAAAAAAAGTTTTTTGCAACTGCCGTTTGAACATCTTCGTTATATTGTCCATATCCTTTGCAACCTACAAAATTGCAACTATTATTAACCTACAAAATTGCAACTATTATTTACCGTCGTAGAATATCAAGATGCTTTGTTTCATGCATTGTTTGTGCTGTCTGTTGATTAATGTAATGGCCATTTGGTGCTGGTTCATAAGTCCCATTATGTAGTGCCACCATTCATGAAACATACCCTAACATGAATAAAGGGTTTTGGGGAACATAATTTGTGCCCTATAGGAATAGTACAGATTCTTTAGAGGGGGCTTTGGAAGGGGTTTTTTTTGTATGTAAAAAAGTTTATTTTATATGAGAGTTTGATTGTCAAAAGAAAGGTTCTATATTGTATCTCAACTAAGACAAAGTAAAAGATTCTTAAACTTGAAGAGACTTCATAAATTCAACAGTGTATCGGGTAGCTGGAAAAGTCAATCCGTTTTAAGCATAATATGGAAATTTCTGGAGAGAGTAAAATATTGTGCTTTTAAATTGTGATCTCTGTCCTCTGATTATACTGGCAATTTGAGGAAATGAAGAGGTGTCTTTAATGCTTTGTTCTGGTAGTTATGTCTGGATTCTTCAACATGTATGTCTTGCACTTCCTGAAAGAATGTGAAAACGTGAAAAAACTTTGTACACTAAGAAACATTTGACTTTTAAGTGCCAGTTTGACACTGGGAGTTCATTCTGATTAGAATATGACAAAAAATTCATTGAATACTTCTTCAGGTGCTTCTTCTACTACCTAATTGAAAGAAATTCTGAACATGTAATTAATCTTTAATAGTGTTGTTTATATAAATATAGTTACCTTTCATAATCAAATTAATTAATAAACTTGGTAAATGACTGGACTGTACTATTCATGTAGCATATTGAGATGCCTGAGGAAAGCCCTGCATCACCCCAAAGGCCCATCTAACCTAGTATCTTTGTAAGTAGTCAGAAAGGCATGCTTTAAGGACAGAGGGAGCACACAGTGATACATCATGCAACATCCATCTCTTCAAGCTTCCAGTTTTACAGCTCAGTGACATCTTGTGATATTGTAGCTTATGGTGTTTAATAATCCTTGATCAATTTCCTGTCTTCAGGTTTGTCTGCTCTTAAATCTCTGGAAACTTGTAGAATATGTCATTCCTTAAGGTGTAGATGGCCTTCCTACATACTGCAGCCTGAAAAAGCTTTGTCTTTTTCTGTGTCTCAGCCAGCCATCAAGCCCCTGGGCTGCATTAGAAAATGTTGCCAGCAGTATGAGGATCCTTGCCCTGAACTAAGCACAGATAATGCTACGTTATACACGTCCCATCTTGTGTTAAGTTCTTGAAGACTAAACCTTCAAGTTGGTCTGTTCTGTATTAATATTTAGGCCTGGTTTGCCTCAGTTAGTTAGGCGTTTTTTTCTATGTACTCAATAAATGTCAGTATATGTAATACTGTCTTTAATGGCATTGCCCCCAGAGGAATGAGAAATTCAAACCACCTTTCATTTCAAAGTGGTTTTGTTGCTATTATTTTCACTGTAGCGTATGGAACAGTATTGAAGGCCAAAAGCTTCAAAGTAAAGCACAGAAACTTGTTTACTGTGATTTTATAGGATTGTATTTCACAGAAAAAGCCATGCATTTGCCTGCTTTCTACAAACTTCAAGATTTCAGATGCAAATGTTAATCTTTAAATACAATAGGTAAATAAATCCTAGATGAATAACACAACAAACAAAGGTTTGGTATGTGACTTCTCTGCTTCCAGTGTAAGGCAAGAGAAATGTCTTTCGGTAGGTGTCATCAGTTGTATCAGTTTTTCATGGACTGCTTACCTTTCTTTTAGCAGATGGGTACCCTATTTAAGGATCAAAAATTTAAAGATTGCAAATAGTTTGAAAAAACCTCAAGACTTTAAGGAGCCAATGCTCTAAAGTGCTTTTTTGCATGTGCTTAAAAGATCTATGAGCATTGGTTTATCTTGGCATTAGAGCAAGTTTCTTACTGCATTATTACAGCTGTAATTTGTGGCCACAGAATTCTCCCTGAAGGAAGCCTGACTTATCAAAACATCCCTTTTTTCCCTTCAAAAATATTCTGAGCTCTTACTTTAAAGAAAAGAAAAAAGATAACATACACTGGACATGAATGAGAGAAGAGAGATTAGTATACTGGCATTACTTCATATTTTAATGGGTGACTGCTACTTTCTGCTGGTGCTTAGTGACTCACCTGGATCACAGCCTTAAGACATTGTACAAATGAGTAGTGATGGTGGAGGCTTGATAATATCTTTTACGTGTAACTGGGTGATTTGTTTATGAACTGATAAACCCAGTGAACTTGCCTGGAGGTTGTTGATAAAGTTTAGAACGTTTTCTCTTCATTATAACAACATAACATTTTCAGCATATATGTGATTTTAACTTGCATCATATCTGTGGCACTGTTTAGACAGAGGCCTCTCACAAAGTATTAGCAGTTTATTTTTATAGTGACTTGGGAAGTTATTTCTTTATGTGGTGATTTGATCTTAAAATGTTGAGAACCACACTTTTCAGTTCTGTACCATACCATAGAAGAAATGTCTTTAGCCAGGTAAGTACTGTCAGATACTACTAGGCTACTTCAGGTGCACAATTTTTTCACTTCAGGCTTACCGACAAATCCATCTTAGATTTTTTCAGTATCTTTTAAGACAGTCATCACTAGTTTAAATGTGATTGTTGGGGTTTTTTAATAGCCAATGGGTGTGTTATTGATGGGACCATTTTGTAGACTTCCAAACAGGCATAAATACTTCTTTAATCAGTTTTTTTTTTAATTGTTAGATCACGAAAAATGGGGCTTGAATGAAAATTCAGTTACAGCAATACTTTCTGGAGTGAAAGTGTTGAGTTGCTTTGTGAATGGTAGTAGATCTGCTGGCGGTAGATCATTTTCTGATACAAGGCAATGTGAAAATGAGATAGCAGAATGCGGGTAGAAGGTACATGGGAACTAGGAGATGCTTTATTTTCAATAGATTTGAATATGCTTTCTGCAATTATCACATGCCATTTTTATTGCATTTTTGTATTTGCACTGATCCACTCCAGGTTCTGTGCTCTAGGAATAGCACTTGGAGAAATTCTCAGTTTGAAGTTCTTAGCTCTAATTAGTAGTAGGATAGGAAATACTTTTTAAATAGAGAAATATTACACAAGGAGGGTTATATCTGAAATAATTCTACATTTATTTTATGAATTTTAAAAGATATTACATTGGTTTTGTCTCCATTTACATGAAGCCAAGAGTGCCAATTAGTTGATATTTTTGTTTGCTGACTTCCAATAGGAAAGAGTCTCCAATAAGACTCTTTTTAACTATTAAACTATTTAGACTCCAAGTCTCTTTTTAACTATTCTCTTCTGTAGTAGTCCCTCAGTGAAGGGACAAGAGATGCTTCACAACTCAGACTGTTTCATCGGTTCAGCATACAGATTGAAGAGGCAGCAGGACTCTGGCTTGTACTCAGAGGGTGTAAATAACAGGATAAAATGTGTTTGGAGTAACTGCATGTTTAATCTGTTAGTCAGTTTTCTAGAGTACACAGACTTCCCACCATGTACTGCTCAAGTGTTCTTTCTGTGAAAGCTTAGTTTTTGGAGCAGACATTCTGAAAGTGCTTTTTAAGTTCCTGTTTTTACCAAGACAGATATGATAAGGAAATCATGTGTCCAGATGAACCATATGCCTCCTCCTGTTAAACTTTGACACATTAATCCTTTTTGTAGTATGGGGGGTAGCTTATCATGCCTTGAATTTTTTGTTTTTGCTTCTATCTTCTTTTCATATTTTTTCTGAGACCATGTCAGCAAGACAGAATTTTCTTCATTTTCATGTAGACATAACAACCTTAACTGAAGCCTTCTCACTGAGGGATGGATCTGGCCTGTGCAATAAGTGTAATACTTCGACAAGCAGAACGCTTGAAACATTTTATTCAAGTCATTTTCACATAAACTTGCAACCATAATACGGGCAGGTAACACAAGAATATGAAAGTGCAGTGAAGAATACAAAGCTAGTGCATGAATATTATAAATTAGAGCTCTTCAGATAAAGATGCAAAGTTACTGAAATTAAGACTCTCTGAAGAAAAGTGAAGAAAATAATGAAAAGTCTTCAAGAAAGTTGCAAAAATAAGTGGCATTTCACTGTATCTGTAGCATTTAGTTGCATAATAAAAACCTCCCAATTACATACTCTTTGGTTTTAATTCAAGTTAAAAATCTTTCAGCACCTTTTAGGATTTGGAGAAAAATGAAAATGCCTTTTTGGCATAAATGTGAGACACAGGATAAAACCACCTTTCAATGTCTCATTTATGAAAACCACCCTGCTGCTTTTGAATGAGCAGACTGCAAACAATGCATGAATGACAATAGGAAGGTACATTTGATATGTGCATTCATTCTGGAGCAGAAAAAAAAATAGTAGACTTTTCCTAACACAAAAACGTCATCTACACAATGTTTTGGTTCCATTGGTGACCAGTCTTTCATTTTTGTTACACTTTTGTCTAGAAATACACAAATACCAAATGTATTTCAGGATTAAAAAAAATACATAGCAAACCCTTCCTCTAAAGAGCCTGACATACATTATGTTCCTTATGTGCAATTCTTAAGTAAAGATTTGAAGTGTGGGAGGTTATTGTCTCACACACATTTATATATTCTGGCTTTTCTTCAGAAGAAATTTGAGACTGCAAGACAGCAAATTCATAGTAGAAATCCCACAAAATTTAAATCTGGTTTTGCTCCCACTGAGACCAATGTCAATTCAGAGATAAGGGAACAAGCCCGATGTCTGGTAAAATGGAATCCAAATATAATTTGCAGTAAAAATAAAAACTTTTTCTAAAACGGTTTTTAAAGATGCCCATAATCCCAAAAACATATTCCAGTATGCCAAAAATAAGGTGTCAAATCTGCAGAGCCAAGATACTGAAAATACTGGTTGGCGCTCCCCTAGTTAGAACTACCTCTACACATGCTATATAATAAACTCTTCTACTTCTACTGCATTGTGATTTACTATAGTTAGACAGGTTTGAAGTCACATTCCTTCATTTTTTTTAATCCTAAAATCCCTTGTTTTTCTGTTCATGTCTTAGGCAATTTTTGTGCTATTTTACATCAATGTCATGTCGCTAAACACACATTTCAAAACAAATACAATATTTTGCTACGGAAAAAAAAGCTACATTTTTGTAGCTCCAGTATCCCCAATATTCAAAGTTACAGCATTCAACACCTTTCCAAACGAGGCCATTCCCACTTGTTCCAGCTACACAGATGCTCAAGGCCCTCTGGCTCCTTGCTGACTTCAGTGGCGTTCTGCAAGTAGTTTGGGCACAGACGTGAGAGCAGGTGAGCGTGTCAGGCGCGAGGGGCACCCCCTTCCTGCAGCTGCTCCGTCTCCACTTGGTGCTCTCGGATCCCACTTCCAGCATCAGGCACCATGAGGTACGAGCACACCACCTCTTCCCAGGAAGTAGCTCGTGCCCACAGCCTGGCTTCCATTCAGTAGCTTTTGTGTCCGTTGCCCAAGCTGCTCTCAGGACTTTGACCCCAGTTTTGACCTAAGTCTATAGAAAGGTGAATGTGCTTGCATCCCTTAACACCTCTTAAACCTAAGAACTCTTTGGGCTGAGATTTCAGAAGCCTAGACTTTAAACAGGCCCTCGTTTCTGCAGACGTATGTAACAAATGGTCTTCTCATAAATCAAGTTTCCAAATTTTGCTTCTGTTCATTGCCCGTACTGGTTACAGACTGCTAAAATGGATCTCGCAGCAAACAGAAAGGGACCTGCAGGGATAAATTATATTATTCTGCACCCTCTCCCACTGGTGGGTAGGAATCACCAGGCTGCTGGTTCTCAGGTTCCTTCTAAGTTCTGATTGTGCAAATTTGTAACCAAGTTATGATTGAGGTGGAAACAAACTTAAATAAATGTACTAAAGAACAGCTGATCTGTGAAGAATGTTATGGTAATTCATCAAACTTCCAAATTAAATCCATAGGGTTCTAAAGCATAAAATATTTCCAAATACTACCTGAAGTATTTTCAATAGTGATAATAAAACCTCTCCATACTCCTCAGATTTTTAATTTTTTAACTATATTGAATAGCACTTTTTTCCTTTTTTTTTTTTTTAATTTACTGATCTTCCAATATTTCATTAGGTGTTTCAAACTGCTGATCAAATTAATGAACACCAATCAATATTTCTAGGTCCCATTGCTCCAAAGTAGATTCTTCATTTTACATGATCACAGCTCTTCTGAAAAAAAAAAAGCCAGATCCCCTTGTGATATGTCATTTCACAGTTTAAAACAAAAATCACAGCTACTGTAGCTTACAGCAGGGTGCACTGCAAAAGCAAAATAATTTGGGGATGGGAGGAAGAGTAGTACACCCAGCACCAGTTAAGCAGTTCAGCAAAAACATTAATTTGGGCTGGAAGTTTTTCCCCTTAACAATGTTGCATTTGGTTCCCGAACAGCCAAAAGTAGGATGTCAAATACACTGACTTTTGCTTTTCCTCTCTAGATAGTATATTTTCAACTTTGTTATTTTGAATACTGAGATATACATTTTAAAGTCAACTACAGTACTTAAGGGGGAAGCAGGTAGTAGGTTTTCTTCACACTAAAAATACTTTGTAAGAGATTCTGACCTACTTCTGTTTGTCGTGCCACCTGAGTTAATTGCCTGTATTATTTTGATGGTTAGCCTGTTCAAGTTGGATGTTTTTCACAGATGACCACATCAGGGTCTCGTCATCATCTCCAAGAGCCCACTTCTTGACAGGTATTTTTTATCCACATTAAGTTTGCAGAACTTTTTTAAAAGTCCCACCTTGAAAAATTTCTTGAACATATAAAGTTGGGCAAGCTTTTTAATTAATTTTCACAGATGAAAGTTCTATTTCAAAACCCCATCTGTTTTTCACTTAAGAAAATGGAAGAACTTCTAATGTATTAAAAATGTAAACATAACTTTTCTTGCAGGGGTATAACTGATATATATAATATATGTGTATTTCTCTGCTATATGTTAATATTCCTTGAAAACTGAACATACTTCTCTCTTTCGTATCAATGTGTCCTAGCAAAAATTTTTAATAGTACTGTATTACACTCTTAATCTGTTTTTCATCATTGTCTTTTTTGAGATAGCTGACATTAGTACTTCCTCTTGAGTTTTATTTAATTCATTTTGTGTACATTTTTTTCTACGTTTTTAAATATGTTCAACTCATTCACCAGTAATATTCCCACTACAGTCTACTATCATGTAAACTCCAGATTTGAAGGAGCTAAGAAATGGTCCCATGTTTTTATGAATGAGTTAGATTATCAAAATTTAAAATATCTCTACATGAAGCACCAGTTTCACGCATTTCAATAGTAATACAAGTAATGCCAATTTAGAGTCTCAAAATCCAGTTAAGTTTTGGTTGAGAAGCAGCAGAAGTGCTTCAAAGTCACATAAGGTGTGTGGGTGTATCTGTGTATGTTCTGTAGTTTTGTTTCTATAGTGTTTGCATCCTAGTGAAGTTTGTATAATGATACTTCAGTTCAAAACATCTGTCACCATCTCGTCCACTTCTTGCAAATTTCTCAGTATCTGTTGAAAGAGGAAAAATAATTTTATGCAGGTGAGCAGGCATGCACAGAAAGAGGAACTGCTGAATACCCACTTGTCAGCTGGAAAGCACAAGTCAGCCAGACATTTGATTTCCTAGCCCTGTGTGAATATGTACCTGAGAAGAGAGATATAATGTATGGTGTACATACATACATGTGTATATATATATATATATATATATATATATATATATATACACACACATACACACACATATATATGTATTTTATTTATATATATATATAAAATATAAAATATATATATATATGAGGTGTTAGCCTGGAGAAGAGGAGGCTGAGGGGAGATCTCATCACTCTCTACAAATCCCTGAGGGAAGGAGGCAGGGGTGAGGTGTGGGTTCGTCTCTTCTCCCATGTAACCAGTGAGACAGGATGAGAGGAAATGGCCTCAAGAGGAGGTTTAGATGGGAATCAGGGGAAACTTCTTCACATAAAGGGTTGTAAAGCATTAGAGCAGAATACCCAGGGAAGTGGTGAGGTCGCTATCCCTGGAAATGTTCATAAGCCATATGAATATGTCACTTGAGAATATGGTTTAATGGTGAGCATGGTGTTGGTCTGAGGTTGATGGCTGGACTTCATGATCTAAAAGGTCTTTCTGACATTAACTATTCTATTATTTTATGTACTTGGTAACATTTTCAGAGGTAAGATGGGGAGATCAGATGTTAAAAGCGTGAAATGTAAGTTTGGCTAATTTAACTACTGAGTTCCTAATGCAAAGTAAGGAATGAATATTTCACAGGCTAACTAAGCAAGTCACATTAATTCAGTCTGTTTCACTGATACTGTTATAGAAGACTGCACTGGTCATGTGTTTTACTTTTCCTTCACTGCTCTGGAATTTGTTTCATATGAACTCTATACAATGTTAATGCTCCTTATAAAAACCAAATGAAGTCTCTTGATAAATATTTCATATGAGCAACTTACACAGTGTTCTGAGAACTGCTTACCTCTGTGTTACAGAAGACTGCTTTCTCTGTGTGTGTTTCACAGATACTAAGGTACAGTAGATCTACCATGAGGACATTTATTAAATGAATTTGCCTTTTTGGAGGAAAAAATGTAAAAAAGGAATTTTTTTGGCATTGCTTAAACTTTTAAAGAGCAAAACTGTAAATGAAGGATGTGTGAAAGAACTGTTTCAGGGAGAGTGGCTGCTCTGCAAGCAGCTGCAGCAGTGAAGTAACACACGTGTGTGGATTTTGCAGAATGTCTTAAAGAGCACTGTAGCTGCTCAGTTGTGTGTGGGTGCTGTAAAAGGATACTGAATGATCCTAGAGAGGTCCTAATGCCAGTACAAAGGAAGGTGTGCGAGCCAGAGGTTGTTATCTGGCAGACCAGACAGGAGCAGCAGTTTTGGGAAGCGTTGCGTATTCCAACAGTGTGAGTGTGAGAGCAAAATTCCTGCAAATTTTAAAATTCCCACAAAACAAAATCGTGTCAGTGGGGCCCAGTGGCAGAGAGGGCAGCAGTGGGGAGGCACTCACGGGGAGATGGTGCAGCCAGAGGCGTAGGCGTGGTGGCCCGTGTAGCGGATGTCGCAGCGGACGATGTTGTTGGAGTAGTCAGATTCAGGCACCAGGTAGCTGGGGTTCACACTCACCTGCAGGGGAGAGAGCACACTGCTGTCTGCTGCCACTTCAGCTGGTAACATGTATGCAAATGATTTACTTCTTTCTTTGAACAAGGGAAAAAAAACCACTCCCAAAAAGCCCCAAACCTCCCCACTCCCAATAGGCTTACCTTCAGAATGTAATTTCCAGGTTGTACATCAGTAATATCAATCCACTGGCAATCTATGTCAGCATTGTAAGTGTCGTAGCAGCCAGGGCTCAGACCCTTAAGAATGAAGTTAAGATGGATGTGAAAAAAAATGAATCTTTAAAAACAGTGACAATCTAGGCATTAGGGACACTCAGACTGAAGTTCATTTAGCTATCACAGTCCACTTAGAAAATTAACTTAGAAAAGGAATCTTATTTTTAGCTGGCATTTTATTTGTGTGTCTAAACTAGAACACCTAAGTCTAATGTACCACTTTTATAGACTGCCCTTTATTGCTACTGGATAAAAACTACCTATAATATTGACAGTTGTTCATCTGTGAGGCATCTGTATTTTCTTATAACCACTTATTACAGTACTCCTTTTATGTCAAAACTGTTGATGATATTATTTCCTGTTCTTCACATAAGATCAGAAGACAATAAAAATTGATGAGAGACTGGAGGTAAGTATCTGTAAATGTTGAGTGAATATCTTCTCACGTCATGAGTACAGTCATGAGACAGACTTGATCATCATGTTGGATACTCTCTCTACCCTTAGGAATGATGCAACATTTTGCTATGGATGTGCCATCTTTGAATAGTAGGGCTAAGGGCCATTTTCATATTGAGCTTTGCATGGAAATGGTCTCTCTTCAGACAAATAGTGACACAAGAATCTGAGGGAACTGAAAATGTAGCCTTTATTCCAGATGCATCTTTCTGAAAAATTCTTTCTTGTTAGGAATATGAGTAAGAATCCCCACATATGAATGTGTTGATGGTTCAAAGTTAGTGTCTTTAGCTGTGGCCAATACAGATTGCTCTAGGCAGAGCTGATCTGTTCTGGCAACACACAGAGTGCAGAAAACCCAAGTCCTGCAGGAATTCCCTCTTGACCCAGCTGGTGATCAGCTCAGACTGTTGCATGTTTGTGCCAAGTCTGAGGCTGGAGGAAAGTTTTACAGTCCAATTACAAACCCCTGAAATATGGGCTTCCAGTGGAAATGCTGACACAGCCGTGATTCTAGTGACACAAATACTCAGCTGTAAATATGTATGTTGCTTAGTTAGATGTCATAGTTACAGAAGTAGAAAAGGTATTTATAAAACCTCTTCAAAGCCTCTATGTATTGCAGATCATTCATTATAGTTAAAATTCAAATGTGGACATGTCAGCCAGGGAAACATAGCTGTCATTTCTCTGTGACAGAATAACTACCTTCTAGATTAAAAGCTGAAGAATAAGGGATACAGGTTTGTGCGTACGTATGGCCACACTGAGTTAAACCACAGATCCAGCAAAGCTCAGTGTCATGTCTCTGGCAGTGGTCAGCAGCAGATGCTTAACGAGAAAAGAGCATAAGGAATGAGATGTGTAATGTCAAGAAAATTCCTTCTACCAGGCATTTAATTGTATTTTTAGGCATGGGGTACCATTAGATCTTTGTGTGTGATAACATCTGTTACTTTGTCTAAATTCTTCTTGAGCCCATGGAGATTTTTGATCTCTGCAACATCCAATGGCTAGGAATTTAATACTTCATTCATGTATCCAAAGAGCACTCCTCTCTGTTTTAAAGCTGTTACCTGACAGGTCTCCGGTTCATATATTGACAGAAACATCAACTATTGTCAGTAAATATCAAAAATTTCCTCTTTAAATCCACAACCAGTCAAGTTTTGGTCATACATCTGGTTTTCCAAATGGAATAGTCTATGAAATTTCTTAGCCATACTACACTGCTGGTCAACCTTGTTCTGCTGGGGTTGGCTGGTTAGAATTTTTTAAGCTTTTCTTTAGCAGTTCTGAGAGGTGGTGATGCAATGTTCAAGGCAGGATTCTTGCATGGTTTTGTCTATCATAATGGTATGTTCTCTTTTCCATGTTCCCCTAACAAGCCCTGGCACCTGGCTTTACGTTGGTACGTGCCCCCCCAAAACATCCACACAGGTGCCACTCTCCTAAACAGCCTCCTGCACTGTGGGCACAGAACAAAACTCTGAGATTCCTGTGCCAGGCTGCCAGCCAGCAGCTGCAGGTGTTGGAGAAATCCAGCCCCTTACAGCTTCAGACTCCACAAGGGAGAAAATACCAGCTATGAACTCTGGCACCAGCCTACAATGTCAGTTTGGGGAGATGAACACTGGGAACAGCTTCTTTATGGGCTGTCTTGTGTGCCTCTTAGCAAGCCTGGCCAGTCCTACTGCCAGGAGAACCTGTGGTGTGTTTTAATACAGTTCACTTAGCAGTGGTGCTACGCTAGTGAGTGTCACTGCCCTTTAACAAGAAACCCACAACTAACAGCACATGGGTGAATTGCCAGTCTCCAGGTTAGTATCCTGGTCTCTACAATGAGGAATTCCAGAAGCTAGTTAGGGCATCAGCTAATTTAGGGCATCAGGTGATTGACAGAAAAGTTATCCAAACACAAACCCGTGGTTGTCTCCAAAGGAGCTCCTACCTGTGTGTGTGCTGTACATGCATACCGCCTGTAATATCCATAATCACAGGAAGTATCTTCAAGGCAGAAACTTGCTTTGTGTCCCTCAGCAACTTTTCTATGTGAGCTTGCATCCAACAAGTCATAGTGGCTGAATTCATCCATGCTGTGGTAATGTCTGTTAAACCACAGATATATTATTAAAGATGGATCAGATCTCATCAATAACATTTTCACATATTCTTAATTGATCTACATCCTGTCAAATGTGGACAAATTTAATTACTTCCCAAAACTTGTGTGTTAATACACTTTCCTACTGACCACTCTATTTTCATTACTCTCATTTTCAAGTACCACATGTCATCCTATAAATAAATAATGGGTTTTAATTTGTTATGGGAAAAATTCCATAGCAGCACTGTTTTTCCAAAATTTTGTTTCATCTCTTTTCCAACAACAATAGCAAGTATTAAACAGTTCATATTTGAATTTTACATCTTATAAGTGCCTTTAACCAGAGGTTTGCTAGGAATGCTTACCTTACATACCATAAATTCCATGGAAGTTTGCTACTTGCTAGCAAAACCCCAACAATTTAGTTTCACATTTCCGTGGCCCTCAGACAATGTAACACATTTGTAACATTGGTGAAGACAAAATCTGCATAAAGAAATCAGCTTCTGTGTACTGGCAATGCAGATTTCATTAAATATCAGCTATTTTTACAGTCTGTACTTAATGCTGTCTCTATTCCAGAAGTGTTTATTCTTTTGATTTGGGCAAAGTGATGCATTTTTCTTGCTTTCACACAAAGCGACTTCTAGCTCTTACTGTGGAGTTTTAGCACGTCTTATTCTTGTAATTCCCACCTTTCCAAAAGTGTGGGAAAATAAACCTGTCTTCTCTACCTGCACCATATCTTTTGGCTGCCATTACTTTTGAATGATTTCAGCTCAAGAGGGATATGAGAAAGACCTAATTAAACAAAACTCAAATGTATTGGTAAAACAAAGCAGCACAGGAGCCTCAAAGCACATCCAGAACACTAAAGCCAGTCCACAGATGATGATGACTAACACTGAGGTCTGATGGCTAGCCAAAGCAACTGGCAGTTCGGGTTCATTTCCAAAAGAGTTTGCTTCACTCTTATGGAAATGATCACGAGAGCTGCATTTTTTCGTAGGCAATGTATTTTCTGTCCAAAAACTGTATCAACATCAGAGACACTTTGCATCTGGACAGTGATAGCTGGGCTATTGTGGCACAGTAAGAAACTGTTCTTCTACAAATGGAAAACTTCAACTGCTCTCTACTCATTTCATCCATTTATCAAGTTTGTAAGCACAAGGGTTGGGGGATTTTTGTTATTGGTGGAGATTTTTTTTTCAGGGATAGAGGTTAACTAAAGCATTTGTGGAGGCTTTTTTGTTAAGTTTGATTTAGTTTTAGCTTTTTTGATGCATGTAAGATTTATAAATTGATAATATGAGTCTTTTTTGAAAGAATTTGTTCTAATGATACTGATTTTTCATTCAATATCTAAAGCCTCTGAACCTAGACAGAAATATTTCATTGGCTCAGAGGCCTTCAGACCAAACCCACATTGCATACCATTTCTAAAAAAAATTAAGTTATCACTTATGTGCCTGTAGCAGCACAGTTGTACTTTAAATAAGGCGGAAGTAAGTATTCTGAGTAATTAGTTCCGGTATTTTATAACTGCTCCTGCTAAGAAGTAGTAAAAACTGGAACAAACCTGCAGACTCCTGCATATGAGTTTTCCAAAAAGGTACAGGTTTGCAGTGTTACTTGCTTGTTCTGCTACATTTCCCTTGCTGTGTTTCCAGCAAATATACTATTTCTAGAGCAATGCTGCTATGTCAAAATATCATCATATGTAGATAGAATATTATTGATAATGGGCTCAGTCAACTCAGTAACTTTCCTTTTCCAACTTGATCAGACCATTCCTTGTGAAGAACTAGATCATTAAGTTCAGCTCAAGAAGTATGGGTCACTGTTTAAAATGGTTGTTATTCTAGGGAATACGCTAGTAAATGGACATTTTAGGGTTTCTGTTTATTTTTACGTGGTAAGGACTTTTATTTACTTAAATGTACACTTAAATGTAAGTGGACTATACGTAAAATAAAAGGAGAAAGTCAAATCTCATTTCAGACTTGTATTTGTATTTTATCTACACATTGTAAGAGTTTCATACATATGGATAAGCTTTGTATCCATCTTCATTTCATGTGTCTGTGCAAAGTGTAATTATCACTACCTACAAAGAGTAATTACCACAACATAAAATTAATCAGATAGTAAAGGGCTAGAGTTTCCCCATGGTTTCTCTCTACTTCACTTTACTTTTAGAAAATGTTGCCTTGTAAGTGACAGTTGTTAGTGAAAAGCATAATTAGAAGATGCCATACTGAGCACTTCACTCACTGGTGACAGCTGTGCCACTCCCATGAGTAACGGGGTCTGCTGGGCAGAAAATCCGACGTGCCTTGATTTTTCACTCTTTGGGGGAATCTCAGGAGCACCCGATTGTCATAGTCTCTAACATCTGCTCGGTAAGCTGAGCTGCAATGGTGCAAACCAAAGAAAACAAAGGAAAAAGCCATAAGTATATGCAAGAAATACTTCGAAAAAATGCTTTATATTGTCTCAGAAGTAACTGATAGCACAGATCTTTTCAGGCTCCATAAGCCTCATGCATTGGAGATTCACTGAGGAATTCCAAATGGTGTGGAAATGCCTGGTGTCAGACCAAGACCTGAGTAAAATTCAGATCTGGTTTTAATTTTATAAATGGAAGTTTGACCACTGACTGACTCTCTCTATGAAGAAGATCACTGCTGAGCTGTAAAATTACTCTGGTACCAAAAAACATAATTTTATTAGTTGCTGTTAACCAAAATAACTCCCTGTGTATGCAAGATCACAAAACAGATGTCTGATTCTGTTATTAAAAAAAACCCAAAAAACTAATATGTGTATGAATGAGGCTGTGTTTTCCCATTCTACATAGCTATTATCTACACTCTTTTAAATACTGGAATATTTTAATCAACTAATAGCCAGCAAGAACACTTCAATGAGTCTTCACTGTGAAGCTAGCAAAAAAAAAAAAAAAAAAATACTATTTTTTTTTTTTTTTTTTTGCAAGTGAAGAGCAGGCATGACCCTGAAACATAAATTTATGATGCTGGTAAATAAATAAATTTGTTTTGCATGATAAGGTATCAAACAAGTTAAAGTGGTTAAAACCAGCCATGTTGATTTCTTTCCAAAGAAAACAGGAAAAATCCTTCTTTGCCAACTGGACAAGACCTAACTTCATAACAAAGCTGTTATTTCAACCCCTTAAGAGACTCTGAAACACTTTTCAGAGGGATTTTAGTTTTAGCAGACATTAAAAGGCACAGGCCCAGAAACAATTAGCTTATTATAATCTTAAGAGTAAATTGTGCTGGTTAAGAATAGGGTTTTTGTTCTTCAGTTTTTGGGTTTTTTTTTAATGAAGTAACATATGATCTTGTGGGAGTAGAGGAGGGAGATTAACAGAATGAAGTTGTTTTCTAGGTGCCTCCATTTCACAAAATTCAGAAATGTCCAAGTGAGCCTGACAATAAAAACATGTAATACAACTTTCCACAGCGTGTAGGTTCTTCATGAGATCTGCAGCTTGTCTCTCTAATGTGGCAGGACTGCTTTCTCTACCACCTGCCACGAACTTGGAAGAAGGTTACAAAGGGCTGTGTTTCCATGAGCCCTCCAGCCTCACTTTTCTCCTTCCTTCGCCGCGTTCACAGGTGGAAACAGGAGCACAGCAACCCACAGCAAACGGGCAAAACCTTGGGACGATGCCTACCTTGCCAAGCAGTTCTCCTCGGCAGCACACCTCAAGTTATACATGGACATCCTCTGCACATATGTGGACGCCTGGATGTAATAGGGATCCGGGACTAAGTCAGGGAGACCTGCAGTTCATCAAACCAACCACATAACAGTAAGATCAACCCAGGACACGTTTGCAAATATTTGGCTACCATCCCAGTCGTTAGGAGCCGTCGTTTTGCTACGGACCCCTGCACTCCGTTAACCTCGCATTCCCCTTTGCCCAGGCTTATCCCAAACATCCCACCGCAAAGACGACGCCCGGAACCCCCGGTGGGTTCATCGGCAGCCCGCCCCTCTCCCGGGCGCGGGGACTGGACCGAGAGCCGGGCGAACGGCGGACCGGTCGGGCTCTGCCCCGAGCGAGGGCCAGGCAGGGCCGGCAGCAGCGCAGCTCCTCCCGCCGGGAGCGGCAGGAT